>NC_073695.1:280402893-280436879 GCF_029784165.1 Wyeomyia smithii
AAATTTTCAATTGCTGCTTCAAAATTGCATATTTTCCCAAATTATGGAAAAATGCAAAAATTACTCCCATTTTAAAACCGGATAAGAACCCAGCTGAAGTTTCAAGTTATCGACCAATCAGTTTGCTTTCTCCAATAAGTAAACTGTTTGAGAGAATTATTCTTAGCAGAATGATGTCACACATCAACGAAAATTCAATTTTTGCAGATGAACAGTTTGGATTTCGCCATGGGCATTCCACAACTCATCAATTGCTCAGAGTTACTAATATGATACGAACTAACAAATCTGAAGGTTATTCCACTGGAGCTGCTCTTTTAGACATAGAAAAAGCATTCGACAGTGTTTGGCATAAAGGTTTGATTGCGAAATTGCAAACTTTTAATTTTCCAATTTTCCTAATCAAAATTTTAAAAAATTATCTTACTGATCGAACTCTGCAGGTTGTCTATCAGAATTCAAAATCTGATAGATTTCCTGTCAGAGCAGGTGTACCTCAAGGTTCAGTCTTGGGTCCAGTCCTGTACAACATATTCACTTCAGATCTTCCTGATTTGCCTCCAGGATGCACAAAGTCATTGTTCTGCGATGACACAAGCATTTCCGTAAAAGGAAAAAGTCTTCGTGTCATATGCAGTCGATTGCAGAAAAGTTTAGATATTTTTTCTTCCTACTTGCAAAAGTGGAAAATCTCTCCCAATGCTTCTAAAACTCAAATGATAATTTTTCCGCATAAGCCTAGGGCTTCTTTCCTCAAGCCAAACAATAATCACGTTGTCAAGATGAATGGGGTTATTTTAAGTTGGTCCGACAAGGTTAAGTACTTGGGACTAATTTATGATAAAAAACTTATTTTCAAAGAGCACATTGAGAGTATACAAGCCAAGTGCATCAAATATACGAGATGTTTATATCCTCTCATTAACAGGAATTCTAAACTTTGTTTAAAGAACAAACTTTTGATTTACAAACAAATTTTTAGACCAGCAATGCTTTATGCTGTACCGATCTGGTCAAGTTGCTGTTCAACAAGGAAGAAAACGCTCCAAAGGATTCAGAATTAAATTCTGAAAATGATTTTGAAGCGTCCTCCTTGGTTTGGTACACTCGAATTACATAGACTTACTGGTGTTGAACCATTAGAAGCTATGTCAAATAAAATTATTAACAATTTTCGACAAAAATCGTTGCAATCCTCAATTGCTACGATAAGCTCTCTTTATAGCCAATAAGTTAGCAATTAAGTTAGTTGTAAGTTTACTTCCCTTTCTTGACAAGTAGGTTTAAATCCCTACGAATGATAAGTCCTAATTGCGAAAGCAAACAAATCCTAACAATTAAAATTACAAATTTCTAACAGTGTTGAGAAGTCACCATTTGTGATTGGACACACATACTCATTATTTACTAATATTTATCATAAATACTTAAGCTACTAACAAATCCCCCCTTAAAAAAAAAAAAAAAAAAAAAAAAAACGAAAATTCAATTTTTGCAAATGAACAGTTTGGATTTCGCCATGGGCATTCCACAACTCATCAATTGTTCCGAGCTACTAATATGATACGAGCTAACAAATCTGAAGGTTATTCCACTGGAGCTGCTCTTTTAGACATAGAAAAAGCATTCGACAGTGTTTGGCATAAAGGTTTGATTGCGAAATTGCAAACTTTTAATTTTCCAATTTTCCTAATCAAAATTTTAAAAAATTATCTTACTGATCGAACTCTGCAGGCTGTCTATCAGAATTCAAAATCTGATAGATTTCCTGTCAGAGCAGGTGTACCTCAAGGTTCAGTCTTGGGTCCAGTCCTGTACAACATATTCACTTCAGATCTTCCTGATTTGCCTCCAGGATGCACAAAGTCATTGTTCTGCGATGACACAAGCATTTCCGTAAAAGGAAAAAGTCTTCGTGTCATATGCAGTCGATTGCAGAAAAGTTTAGATATTTTTTCTTCCTACTTGCAAAAGTGGAAAATCTCTCCCAATGCTTCTAAAACTCAAATGATAATTTTTCCTCATAAGCCTAGAGCTTCTTTCCTCAAGCCAAACAATAATCACGTTGTCAAGATGAATGGGGTTATTTTAAGTTGGTCCGACAAGGTTAAGTATTCGGGACTAATTTATGATAAAAAACTTATTTTCAAAGAGCACATTGAGAGTATACAAGCCAAGTGCATCAAATATACGAGATGTTTATATCCTCTTATTAACAGGAATTCTAAACTTTGTTTAAAGAACAAACTTTTGATTTACAAACAAATTTTTAGACCAGCAATGCTTTATGCTGTACCGATCTGGTCAAGTTGCTGTTCAACAAGGAAGAAAACGCTCCAAAGGATTCAGAATAAAGTTCTGAAAATGATTTTGAAGCGTCCTCCTTGGTTTGGTACACTCGAATTACATAGACTTACTGGTGTTGAACCATTAGAAGCTATGTCAAATAAAATTATTAACAATTTTCGACAAAAATCGTTGCAATCCTCAATTGCTACGATAAGCTCTCTTTATAGCCAATAAGTTAGCAATTAAGTTAGTTGTAAGTTTACTTCCCCTTTTCTGACAAGTAGGTTTAAATCCCTACGAATGATAAGTCCTAATTGCGAAAGCAAACAAATCCTAACAATTAAAATTACAAATTTCTAACAGTGTTGAGAAGTCACCATTTGTGATTGGACACACATACTCATTATTTACTAATATTTATCATAAATACTTAAGCTACTAATAAAAAAAAAAAAAAAAAAAATCTCAAATTTACCAGAAAAAAAAATAAAAATTTTGTTTGATTGGTAGGTATACCGTCCAAAAAACACATCCGACTAAAAAAAAAAAAAAAAAAAAAACAAATATATAAATATAAATCAAATATCCAAACAAATTCACTTCCTATGAATCTGACTTTTTTTTCTATAAAAACTACACACTGTAAGCTAACTAATTAGTAAACAAAATTTTTACAAATATTTTTAAAACGTATATTTTTCGAAAAAAAAAAAACTATGCCGATCAAATCTTCCGTGGCGAGTGTCTATTGACGATTAAAAATATTTCTTGCTTCTAAACGGTTTGTTTGATGGATATAGTGTGTTTGGCGAAGTTGTGGATAGTAATTTTTGCCTTCCAAAATATATGCACTGTTGTGACCTAATTTTTACAATGGTCAGAATATAATCCTTTGGTCACTGGGTTGGTTATATCGTTACATGTATTTATTATGTCAATAATTTAAGTGTGAATATTTTGTCATTAAGTGTCTAGGCTAGAATTATTTATCAGCCACGGTTGGTGTAATTAGAGTTAAGGTTTGTAAATATTTATTTGCTTACTTAAATATTAATTTCTCTATTTAATATCATATTTACATAGGCGTTTCTTTGTTAGTTATTTGAAAAATAGAATAATAGTACTAAATCAATTAAATTAAATAAATTTTCATGCAACTAAATTCAAAATATAAATTGGTAAGATGAAACGAGCGTTAGTATACCTAAGAATAAATGCATGTGTTCTAAAATTAAAATAAAATTCCACATGCAACCCTGACTGACACCAACCCAAATCAAAACGACAAAAAATTGTAAACCCATAAACTCTGATTCGGTGAGAAAGACAGGGCGGTGCGATGCGAGGCAGGGAGGGTCTGCGATGGAAAGCGGACTGGTAAGGGATAAAAGAAGGCGGACAACAGGTTTTCGCGCTTTTGATAATATTCCACCCGGAGGTGTAAGTTGTGTGTAGCCAACCAAGGCAAGTGATTCGACAACGGCCGCTCGTCATAAGGCCAGTATTCGCCAGTGAAGCCAGCTATCATCGGCCGTTCGTCATCAGACCAAAACTGGCTGAAAATTCGAGATTTCCTGTACCTGAAGCGGGACGCCGCACAGTGCGTTGAATGTATGGCAACGCGGGACAAAAATCAAAACAGCCATTCTAGTTTATTTTTTAATTGGTGTGACACGAAAAATGTTTAGTACCGATGAGAGCTACTATTTGCACAATTGACGAATGTCAAATTGGTCATCGCAAAAATGTCTCAAACGCCTTTTTTTTGTACAGAAGTATAGAATGATAATTTTCCAAGAATGTTATCCATTTCGAGATAAAAGGCTTGAAAAGCAAAATAAAATAATTTCTAGGCGATGAAAAAGTGACCTAAACGCCATCACATTCAGTTTTTATGATTATTTCTATTTAATCCTCTTTTGATTGTGTTTAGTTACGGTTTACTGTTGCAAAACATCTAGACATTGTTAATCCAGGAATCTTTTATGTGTCAAATTTCGCACTCTTGGTTTCTGAGGTATCATTTGCAAACGCGAATTTCGAAAGAGCAAACTTGGGCAATGGCAATCACTTCCAAAGTTTGAAGGACATTTCAATTAAGAGGAAAAAGTGAAATTCAGAAAGGAACTTTGCGGTACTTTTTTAGACAATCGATTTTAAATCGAAAGTGTCTTTTTTCTCTAAGCATAAATAAACATCACTAAGAAGCCTTTAACTTCCAAATGCGCTAGGTTATGTCTCAATAGTAACATGTGAAATGCAGTAGTTACATGCCTCTACCGTTGCCATTTTGATTTTAACATGAAAAGATATAAAGTATATTAAAAAATTAATTTGAAAACTAACGAAAAAATTTAAAAATAACGTGTCACTTGAATAGTTGAAACCACTTCGCTGTAGATGCGTGCCACAATCGTCTGAGTGAACTTGGGAGATTAATACTGCCGCTCATAGCAAGTCCGTCCCATTTGCGTTTTGGTGCTGATGAGAAAACAGCAATTAAAAATCGTAACGCTTTAGGTGAAATTTTGCACTCAAATGCTTTTTCAATCAAGACCATCAACAGAATTTGGTACTGCAATGACAATCTAACACTTTTGCATCATAAAACTTGCCGAAATTTGATTAAAATTTGTTGAAAATCATAAGCTGGGACTCACATGCGATTACTTTTACGGTACGTAGCCAGAAAGATAGTAAGTCAGTCCCATAGCCAGCTACGACCGGTGATGAAAAACAAACTACTGCAAATCGATGGCGGTGCTATAGCTTGCGTATGGAATGAAACCATCGCTGGTTAATTCATAAATGACCTTCTCTCGTGCTTCATTAAACCATCATTTTGTGAGAAGCATAACACAATGTACCAACTGCGCCGCTCAAAACAAAATTTGATTTTGTTTTTACATTTGATCCCACTGATAAATTCAAAATCAGTTTCGGTGTAGAAACTTGTTCTAAATTTTCTTGAGAGCGGTCACACGTGGAAGCAAATATGAAAGAACACCTATACCTCAGGAAAATGTTAGCTCCGTTAAAAAAACAGCTAAGTAGCGTACCGAAGTATTTGATATGACTGACAAATTCTCTATTTGATATGACTGACAAATTCACGACAATAATTGAACAATTCTTGCCCACGTCTTTAAATAAAATGCGGATAAAATACGAAACGTAATATTTACTAAAGAATGTTTTAACCAACAATTCAGTGACTCACCTAAAGTGTTCACTGTCAACAAACAACAGCTGAAAGAAGCTACTGGAGGAAAATTTGTCTTGAAGAAAACATTGTACTATCAGCTAGAGCCACACGATGTAGAACGCGTAAAATTCAATCAAACCTCCTATCGAATATTACTTGGTACATCCAATTCTAAACCTGAAGACCATAAGTTGTGGTAAATATCACATTTTTCATAATCATTATTGGCTGTGGGGTTAAATTGCGAAGATTTTTGCAATGGGACCGACTTGCGATCACTTTTGCTGTGGGACAAACCGACTTGCTATTTTTTTCATAGTTCCTCAGAACGAAGTATTCAAAAATATTTGTTTTATCGAAAGTAGATATAAAAAGGAATTGATTCCATGAATGAACTCAAAATTAACAAAAGTGCAATTGGGACGGACTGGCCATGAGCGGCAGAATAATATCATTACAGTATGTCTCAAACATGTATAAAACATACCAGCATATAGAATTGGTTTAATAAGAAATCCATTTTTTTGATTTTTGTCTATGGAACGTTGCACTGTGCGCCGCTGCGTCCCTCACATCACGAAGACAACTTCAACGACGAGCACCGATCATCGTTCCGAGCCCCCTCGCATCCCTTCAGTTGACCAACCAGCCCCGCAGCCAACAGCACGCGGTGTGCTGAAATAACGATTTTTCGTCAATAAAAAAAATAAAAAAGTAAAATAAGTAAAATTTACCCTCCTTATCAACAATATTGTTTAAAACAAACAGTTTAAAATAAATCATGCCTGGTCTAGTAACGATATTTACCTGTTTTTTCTAAGTTCTTTGCTTGTTTCTGCTTAAAATAATCGTTAAATTTTCGCTCAGTGACCATAGATGGGCTGAAAGTCCGCCCAGTGAATTATCCGCCAGGAGACCAAAAGTGACGACCCAGAGCGGGCAAGTATTCGAGTCCCGAAAGTGAACGAGAAATTGTGGTAAAAGTTACTCATAACGTAACACTGTATAGGAAAAAATTAAAAATTATTTATTTATTTGACATTTTTAAAAATTATTTTTCTCCAAGTTTAGTTAACTTATGTTGGTACACACCGTGGTAGTTTTTTTAGCAAAAAAGTCAGATTTGAAAAAAGAGGATTTTCGAAGATACTTATTTTTTAACTAACTATAAATTTTGTATTTCTTTTTGTCTCACGGTGTATAAGGCCAAAATAACTGTCCGCAACTTTGCTGAAGATGTTATATCAATCAAACGAAATGTTCTAGCTTCATTTTGTTTAGGAAAGTTTTAGCTTTTTTGTTTATCATTATTGGGCAGCCACCAATATTTAGCTAAACTTAGATTTAAAAAAAATTAGCTGCTTTAGTTAGTAATTACTTGATTTTTTAAACTTTTTTTCTTGAACAAATTTTTTTTCTAGAGTGTATATTTGTCAAAGACGTCATACCGATCAAACTAACCAGTCTGGCTGTAAAAAAATTAGTTATCATGTATACTATTTTAGATAGAATTTTTACATAAAAATGAGTCGTGACTAAAATAACAAGAGCATAAAATGGCATCTTTCTATGCAAAGTTTCAACCAAATCAAAGATGGTCGATTAAAATGGTTGCCTGTTTTTTTGTGGAATTGCTCAGCTACAATGCGCATGCTCCGCTCAGGATAACGGTGTATCCATTGAATTCTCATAGATGCTACACTAAGCATTTGGGTTTATGTCTAGGCTATCGAAACGGTATTTTGGTTTCTGTTTTTATCTTTCCATTTCCCTCCAATCCAAATGTTACTTTTCGTTGTGAGACTTCAAATTATTATCGCCCAACGACGTAACAAAAAATCAACAACTAGGTACAGCAACCTGTTATTTCGTTAATTGAAAATATGCAAACCGTGTATAGAATACTTGCCAACAACTTCATTTACAATAAGAAATAGTGTGGAAGGAATTCATCATTTACTTGAAAGTTTTCCAGAATTTTCAAATAAATCGCGATTTGGATAAGACAATTATACATACTTCCTAACTCGTAAATAGGAACAATTTTACAATCGGTCGGGGTACAGATGAAGTTACAACAGCGCGAAATATTTGTTTAAAATGTTTAACCTTGATTGATTCCACGTTGCAAGACTTCAATCTTTGATAAACGTTTTTTTTTTATATTCGAGTAAAACATAGCATTGCGCATGTCCAGTACGTCTGTGCTATATTGCAACTAGTTTGGTTTTAGTTGTGGCTAGACTATCCGCACCATTTTATCTTGAAACTGGGATTCGGTATAATTGTACAATAGTAACATTTACAATTAAAAGAGGTCACTGACTGAATGTTTCTCTTTTACAAATATTAATTATCTGAGCCTCATTATCGACATATGCAAGTTATTTTATTTTAGACAGAGATGGCATGAGCTTATGGAAAATAGAACTGAGTAACCTTTTTTCAGGTTTCAATTCAACTTGAATCTGCTTCATCACTATAATAGTTTGAGTTTTTTGCACCGCACACTCCACAACTCAATCTAGTCCAAATGCATGCAATGCATGCAGTGCATGATGTTTTCAACGATGCAGGTGATTAAATTGATTTTAGATTTAATATATGTCCTTATTGAATAAAAACAATGCAACACACTGTTGCAGCAGACACGTCGCGAATTTTATCACCATTCGATTACTATGCAGGATTCGAACTCAAATCCAACTCAAGTGTACTGCAGTTTATAGTATAGTTTATAGTAGGGTTCATGTGTAACCGTGAATGGATGTGCAAGCAAATTTAAAACTCACTTGGATACGAGTGCAAAGTTACACTGCCTACTCTGATTTTAGATATTCATACCTGACCCGAACCCGCAACAATATTTTTTTCAAATACAGTCCCTCTACAATTATGGGTCAGTCAACGAGTTGCCTAAATGTTGAAAAATGAATATAAAATCGGAAAAGTTATCAACTACGAATGTTCTACTATCTATTTCTGTGTTCTGATGTGTACTTTCGATCGACAGTTAGTTTCACTGCAGCTGATGTGTGTAAATCGGTAAAGAAAAAAAATAGTACTTGCATAGACACAATTATGGATCACTTTTGGCCTTCAAGATCATTTAGTTTATAAAGCCATCAAAATCCATCACAAAAATTATTTTATTGTTGTAAAAGCTTGATAATAAGTTATTTTATTAGGTCGTGATGTATTTTCATGCAAAAGTAATAAAAATAGCCAAAATTTGGATTGACCCACAATTTTGCACCGAAAAACGTGACATTTCTACAATTATGGGTCACTTCACTTATTGCACCGAGCAGAATTATTGTTTTTAGTAACATTTTCAACATTGAATCATTTCAATCGTATGAATAGGGTTACAATTGAGTTATGATACCACTGCCAATGAAAATTGTTCAGTTTCATGAGAATACACGTATTTGCGTAAAAGTGACCCATAATTGTAGCTGTCCCATGATTGTGGAGGCACTGTATACCCATTTTTTTCTTTAGGTCAAGTCATTTACACTATATTGCTTCAAAGCGTCATCATTTACACTATAGTATCCTTCATATGAGAACAAATTGTGGAAACCAACCAAGCGATTGCTGAAAAAATCTCGCGAGTTTATTTTTGCAGCAGACATATATAGGAATTTGCTTCATTTTCAAAAGTGAGTCAGTGTGCACAAAGTGAACTGCATGTTTAAAATCGATCTGTGCTCTCAGTGTGTATTTACAGTTTCATTGTTCAAAATTTCAAGCATAATTGTTAATCTCCAATCTTTAATGAGTTGAAAATATTTTTTCTTATGTAAAACCATGGCTTTTCCGGATATTATTTAGAGTGTTACGTAGTTTATGCATGCCGCCAAACTGAATTCTTGAAAGCAAACATTAAGTGACCTGCTAAGATGGAGAGGATCTGTATTTTTTTTGGCGCTGGTTTTAAAGAGGATATCACAGTAGAATACGGTTGATCTCTACTTAACCCATTTTCGGTTATTGTACCATATGGCATCACCTGACATCTAAACTTGTTGTAGCTTAACAATTATACTTACAGTTTTGAACAACGAAACTATTTAACACGGTTAGAGAAAAAATCGATCTACAATATGCAATACAGTTTGTATCAATTGTGCATGTAGTTACTAACTAAGTTGGACGTTCATTTGTCGAGATAAAAACTGATTTCTCTCCGCCGGGAATGTCCCAAGACTGTAAGACGTGTTCGGGGCAATTTACGTGATTGGGTCATTATTCACGCATGATCTGTAAACTTTGCATTATTTTAACCGCTGGGCAATAAAGTAATAATGATAAAAAAAGTATTTCAAACTTGACCAACATTGTATACAACGACATATTAGTTATAGCAATCCTTCACGTGATTATACAGTGATTGTCATCCGAAATCTAACCTAATATTTGATTTCATTTTTATTTTTACAGAATGTACCCTTGTATAGAAACACAAACATTATCGAACGTCAGAATGCTTCTGAAATGCATATATCTATTGTTTTAAAAGTACATCGTCGATAAAAATTAAACACGCTGACTGTTCTTCACATTACAAGTCAAAACAATTGTATGTCATTAGAATAATTAGCAATTTGAAGCTAATTCACCTTTGACTATTTAACGGCGGAATGGTGGCTGTAAAGTAAATACTGTGAATGGGCAATAATGGTCAAATATCGGTCCAATCAATGCTCAAACAAAAGCGAATTCATTCGCTCTCTACACGTCCGCATACTCACCTGTGTATACAGGTAGCTGTATATGATATTCGCTTCTATAGAATTGAATAGGACAGACGAGCATTACAAAACAGCTTTTAGTTTTATCCTAGAACAAGCAGAATTTTGTATTTTATTACAACCGGTTGTGAGAAATTTGGAATACTGTCTAGAGTTTGGCTCAATGCACTATCGTTGTCTATGTTGTCCGTTTTGAAAATTTTTCACAATCGATAATAGTTGACGACGACATGCAATCGAAAACAATGAAAAAAAAAAAACAGGATTACGTCCCTGTGACTGCCTGGCCATTCCATCTCTGTGCAAATAATTAAAACGAGAATGTTAATGAATAAACAAAATCTACAAGACAAATATGACATTCTGTATACATGCACCTATCACAAAAACTATATTACATAGCCGTATATCAATCGATTAGCGTAACTCCACGGTTGATACTAATCTGAACCTGGGAGAACTGAGTCGAACAGTCGAACTTTGTACTCCTTTCACTGCTGAAGAATTTAAAAACTCGCGTCCACAGTCAAAACAGGGCAGAACGCTCACGTTGCAGTAATAGCGAACCCGAGATAAAATCAGATGAAATATTCATTTCGTTGATCTGCACACTTTTCCACTTCGCTGCGCTTTCATTGAACGTGGGTCTGTTTAACTGGTCACCTGGCAGTGGTGGGTTGAAAACCGACAAGCACATGAACTAGGTCATCCATGGAGAAAGCTCCAATCAGTCTGTACCGCGCGTGAATTCCTCGTATGAATGCATTCGAAGATTCAAGTGCTGACTGTGTTGCAGGATTCTGGACCAATGATTGGACGCGAACACAGACAGCGAGCTCCCACGCTAAGCGGCTTTTGCGGTGCAAACCTCGTTGATGACGGCACATCCATTACCCCGGTGAACACATTTGTAGTAGCGTGTAGGGTCTGCACCTATACCTATTGATACTAAACGGTAAACCCGCATCAAATGCAGTTCGGTGGGTAATAGTCGTTAATTTTGCGCTAATTACGATCACCGCAGAAAGCGCCGCATGCCACAGTGCTTGTGTACTTGGCGGTTACAGATAATACCTTAGTAAAAAAAAACGAACCATTTTGATGGTAGAGTTTATTATTTATTCAATAATTATATATATGTATATATATATATATATATATATATATATATATATATATATATATATATATATATATATATATATATATATATATATATATATATATATATATATATATATATATATATATATATATAAACATATATATATATATATATATATATATATATATATATATATATATATATATATATATATATATATATATTTTTTTTTTTTTTTTTTTGTTTCAGGTGAAGGGGAAATTTGCATCCAAACCCCTGAGGTGACCAACCTCAGGGAGTGTGGGGTTGGTTTGAATCAGTGACCGGACCCACTAACACCCCTTCAGTCTCCAGCCCATAATACTCCCCGGGACCACCGCTAGGTATTGCTTCGGGGAGCGGCTTTTGTGCTCTGTGCACCCTCTTGGTTCTTTAGGTCTTTTTGCTAACTTAGCTAACTAACCTGGAGACTGGCCGTTAGCTAACACTGGCGTGTCGGTGGTCAGCCTGTCGCCTGTTTTGCAATTCTAAAACTATTTGAGAGGCGGCTGTACAAACCGCCCTCCAAATGTTTGGGTCTTTACACATCCTCCGAACTAGGTTGTCCGGAGTGGTGTCTGGCCCGCTCACTACCATCATGTCGCTCCGCGCATGCACAAAACGAGGGCACACGAAGAAGACATGCTCAGCAGTCTCTTCCGCTTCCGCGCACTCGGGACACATGGGGGACCCCGCATGCCCGAATCTGTGTAGATACTGCCTAAAGCAACCATGGCCTGACAGAATCTGTGTCAGATGGAAGTTTACTTCTCCATGGCGCCTCCCGACCCATCCGGATACATCCGGAATAAGTCGATGCGTCCAACTACCCTTCACGGAATTGGACCACTCCTGCTGCCATCTGATCATCGAGAATGATCTTCTGGTACCTCGTATGCCCCTTGTGTCACGTTGATCGAAGCATTCTACGTCCTCCTTAATGGCTATGCTGATAGGCATCATGCCGGACAGGACGCAGATTGCGTCGTATGACACACTTCGATACGCGCTCGCAACCCTCAGGCACATGAGCCTGTAGGTACTTTCCAACTTACCCCGATGTTTACTAGTACCTAGTGCTTTGGACCACACTGGCCCGCCGTATCTCAGTATGGACGAAGTCACGCTAGCTAGAAGTTTCCGCTTGCTGCCGTACACTGCTGAGCTATTGGACATCATGCGAGATAATGCTGCAATAGCCATTGAAGCCCTCTTACAGGCATATTCGACATGGCTCCCGAAGGCGAGCTTGTCATCGATCATCACCCCCAGCAGCTTCAGGGAGCGCTTAGAGGCGATGGTGCAATTCCCGACACTGATCAACGCCTGTTGCTTCGACTTGCGGTTATTGACAACTGAAATCTCCGTCTTATGATGCGCAAGCTCCAGTTTTTTGGAGCGCATCCAGTCCTCGACGACGCTTATAGAGTGCGAAGCCGTCAACTCAACCTCCTCGATCGACTCGCCGTAGACCTCAAGTGTGATGTCGTCCGCAAACCCAACGATCACAACCCCTTGGGGGAGCTTTAGTTTCAGCACTTCATCGTACATGATATTCCACAGTACCGGGCCCAGGATGGAACCTTGTGGAACCCCTGCGGTAATTGGGACACATTTTTGACCCTGGTCTGTGCTGTAAACTAGCACACGATTCTGGAAATAATTTTCCAGAATCCTGTACAAAGATACCGGAATGTCTAGTTTCCGAAGCGAGTGGGCTATGGAATCCCAGCTAACACTATTGAACGCATTTTTCACGTCCAACGTGACGATTGCGCAATAGCGAATGCCCCATCTTTTACGCTGGAGTGCTACCTCTGCTGTTTTGGTGACGGACAGAATAGCATCCACCGTAGACTTGCCTTTTCGGAAGCCGAACTGGTTACTCGACAGACCGTTTGCACTTTCGGTGTACCTAACCAGTCTATTGAGAATAACCTTCTCGAGCACCTTACCCGCCGTATCGAGCAGACATATCGGTCTGTATGCCGACGGGTCACCAGGTGGTTTCCCTGTCTTCGGCAATAAGACCAGCTTCTGTCGCTTCCATCTCTCTGGGAATGTACAGTCATCCAGGCACTTCTGCATGACTTCCCGGAATAGTCTGGGGGCCTCTTTGATGGCCTTCTTCACAGCCAGATTCGGAATCCCATCCAATCCCGGTGCCTTGCTCACCTTCAGGGAGTTGGCGATCGCGATGAGTTCCTCGTTCGTAACCGTTTCCGCCTCCTCTGCCTCGGCACGGCTAACGCCGTCACTCATATATTGGGTGTTCGGCAGGTTGGCCGACCACCTCTGGTCTGAGTTTGAGATACTGGAACGTCGGTGAAGTGACTCGCCAGCCGGAGGCCAAGGATTTGGCTCGTGGCTTGGAAAGAGTCCCTCTATGATCCGCTCAAGCATCGCTGGTGATTTTTCTGCGGGCGCCATCGCACCCTTAGTCTTGGCCATCACCATCCTATAGGCGTTACCCCACGGGTTAGTGTTGGCACTAGCGCACAGTCTTTCGAAGCACGCACGTTTACTAGCTTTTATTGCTCTCTTAAGCGCCGCTATATATATATATATATATATATATATATATATATATATATATATATATATATATATATATATATATATATATATATATATATATATATATACTAATATTGAAACTTTTTTCTCTAGGTTTTAATTTCATGTTTTTGTTTATTGGACAAATTGTGGGTAAAAAAGATAACGCACAAGGTCGGTTATTATGTTTTTTGTGTATAAGATATTTACTACTGTTAGCTTATTACTGGCCCCTGGCCAGTCGTCGTAGGTTCGCATCGCGGCTCGGGAGAGACTTCTAGAGTCAAGTAGGATCGTAGCGCTAACGACGCTCCGGAAATTCTACGAGAAGCTGAACAGCTCCCGTAAAGGCTACGTGCAGCAAGCCGATATGTGCAGGAGTTTGGACGGCAACCTCCTTATGGACAAGTTTGAGGTGCCCCCTGATCTTGTGTACCTGGGCTCACTGGTAACTGCCGACAACGATACCAGCAGAGAAATTTAACGGCGCACTTGTACCTAGCAGGACTACAGCAATAGTACCTATGGCAAATCGGATGCTCCTCCAGCCATCTTCAGGAGTTGCCGCGCCAAGCTGCTCTTTCGTGGGTAACGCTCCAGCTGCTGCGCGTATTCCAGTGCTACCCCGGCGTTTCGTAGTTGTTCTATATTTGATCGTGGCGTTCGACTTCGGTGGATGTTATACATCTTCTATTACACCATCATCAGTTGTATAAGTCTGTAACGGAATCGGGAATAAAATACTTTTCGTTATTCAGACAGAATCAGTGTGATCCGCACATGGGATACCTTCTCGTTGGTCTCTGTTCTCATTCATGGGATGTAGTCCCACAGAGTTGTCTTAAGGACTTCTTTTTCTTCTTATCGAATTCTTATAAAGGACGCATCCCATTTATCCCAACAATTTTGCGCTTTGTTCGATTGTGGCTCCTGTCACAGTGCGTCCGGCCTCATCGTCCAAACAGCGAATTGTTTTTTTTGCGGTTTTGACGTAGAACTAAATAGAGGTGTAAAATGAAAATCTAAAAGCGGAAGAAAGAAAAAATGTCCATTGAAAGTGTTGAGCGTTTACGAGCCTGGCCCTAACTAAGTAGCAGCGGGTATCAGCAATAGCGGCAATGGGTACCAGCAGGTGCAGCGGCACTTCCTTCAGTAGCGGTAGCGGTAGCGGTGGCATCATCGATAGGGGCACTAGTCGGCACTTTCTCCTTTCTCCAGTAAAAAACTCTCCCGTATTTTGGCAAAAAACAAACATTTTGGAATGCTGGCAATCACAATCTGCCGGTCGTGTCTTGTTTTTCAGCGTGAAAATAACCTTTCACTTTGGCCCTCTGCCTCAGTGTTTACAAGATTTCTAAATATTTAGCTTTCTCCAATACTATTAAACAATTATAATTTCGCATTTTTAGAATTGAATGTGAAATGTTATTTTAACCTGCATGCACACTGCAAGAGTGCTGTAAGAGTGAAACTTGTTTGTGCCGAATAGTCTGCCATATCTGTTCAGTGATGTCATAATTATATGTGCAAATTGATATTTGGTAGCACCCCAACTCGTCTTTCGCACTAAATGTTAAAAATATTCAACACAAGTAATGTAACAAACAACCTTATGTATTTTTTTTTTTATTCTCGCTTATTTTCCGTCGGTCTAGTTCCGCCACTGTTGTGGCCAATCACCGACGCCCAGGGAGGCGACTCCACACCCAGGACCCTAACTCACGACCCGTTTATTAACGGACCGGCGCCAACGGCTTTACTTCCTCATGCGATGGAAGGCGTGATCCCAGAGATTTTTCGCCTCAGAAAATCTCCCGGTGTCGGCTAGAATTGAATCTAGACCAGTTGGGTTGGTTGTGAGTGGATCACGCCACCTCACAACCATCGACACCTATGTCGGCGGTGGGACTCGAACCCAGGCGTCGAGCGTGGTTGACGGAGACGTTACCAACCACAATAGGCCCCCAACCTTATGTAGTTCCACATCAATTTTGCATTCGTGGCTTTGCACATAACCATTTTTGATTCTAACTAGTATTCCGTAAAGGTGAAGGTTCGAAACATACAAATATCATAGTTATATATATAACCTAAATTAATCCACCTAGACGTCAGACCCAGCCTTTCTCATTCAAACTTATTATTTGTAAAAATAGATTTACATGAACGCTTCAATCCAATAATATTCACTCTTTGGGTTCTTAAATATTGATGTTGTAATTGAAGTATAAAATATGAAATTTGACGTAATGTTAGTGCTTATAAAAAAAAGCGAAATAAAAGAAATGACTCTCAATTTCGAACAATTTAATCACCAGTGATACCGTTGATAATGTTCAAATAGTACTATACCACATTTAAATTATGTTGAGGCCACATATATTGATCATAGCATATATATAGTTTTAAATAGTCTTTGAATTTCTTTTCTTTCCATAGCTTTTGAACCACATATCAAATTGTTATGAAGTTTGTTATTTGAGATGAGTTAAGATGATTTGTTTGTATGTCACTAGTTATGTTCAAATAAGTCGTGTAATCTTTGAGATAATAGACTTTCGTTGTTTTAACAATTTAATACAAAACAGTTGCTTTAGTTCGATTATAATGGAATGAAATATACGTGCAGCCAAACTTTAAAACCACGTGTTAAATCATAATTCATCAGCTAACCCTTAACTAGCACGTTCATCTGATACCAATATTGTTCACATCGGTTGTGTAGTTTCTGAGATAATGCAGTTTCGTGATTTTTACATTTCGATACATTACAGACGAAGTTTCAGTTCGATTACAGTAAAATTCAATAGGGTGTTACGAGGCAGCTAGACTTTTCATTGTACATTAATTTTGTGGAAATCGGTTCAGCCATCTCTGAGTGAGTTTAAGTATTCTTCGGAATATGTTCCTTTTCAAAGCCAGATTTCACATTTTCAAACATAGCACGTGATTTTTACATTTTGATACATAACCTTCGAAATAAAAATCCAATTACAATGAAATTTGATATGGTCTCATGGGGAAACTAGACCTTTCATTTGAGAATAATTTTATAAAAATCGGTCTAGTCGTCTCTGAGAAAAGTAAGTGAGAAAAAAAATCTACACATACACACACACATACAAAAAACGCTCAGTTCGTCGAACTAAGTCGAGTAATATATATCATTTGGCCCTTTGGAGCACTTTTATATCTTCGGTGTTGCAAGTGATTGCTATACCTTTCTAGGAGAAAGGCAAAACTAATAATCATTTCCAACGTTTACAAACATGTTGCAATTTTTAGAAACTTTCGTAACTGTTAAGCTGTCATAATATTCTCTAAAAAATGCTAACTCACCCATTGAATTCGAATAATCAATATGTCTCTATCGAGGCATTAGTCGATAAATTTTGGCATGTATCGGTCAATTTAACCCCTATAAACAATAAAAATGTTATGTCAAGATCATAAATTTCAATTTTCTGCACCCTTCCAACAACCAATTCTTTGTACATTTCTTCTAATTGATGTGCTCTAAAGAAACGACAAGTCACGCTTCATATACAGAAATCGTTCCTTCAAGATTATCCATCATAAATAAATCTACCCTCCGGTGCATTCAGTATACAAGCGGAAATCGCCAACTGAAATTCCAATTGACAGTCCCTGTTTGAGTGCAGCCTATCGCAAATAAACTTTTGCGAGTCAAACTTATTCACCCTTCGCTATTCAGAGTCCATTAATTATTTAATGCACATCGTTGCCATCCTTGCCAGAGCTGTGTACAGTCCCCTTTGTCGATACGAGCAGCGCATGACACGCGGTAAGCAATCATAAAAATAATTCAGCTTCATTTTCATAGTATATTTGCTATTTGACAATCTAGTGAAGATGATTCTCTGCATGGACTCTACCCACAGAAAGGACAATGTGATAGCAACGATTGTTTTCTACAGTGCTGCTAGTTCCTACCCATTAATGAATTGGCGCACTTGGGTGACGTTAATTTTACAACTAAATTTAAAAAAAAACTTTTTTATTCTTCTTGACTTTGATTATATTCAGTTGCAGTTCTTTCAATTATATTTTTCTGTTATTGTCCAACAAGAGCAATTATAATGTCATATTATGTAACATTAATTTCAAATTATTTGTGATTGTTTTTGAATTATCAGACTTTTTTTTCTAAAATGATCCCCATTTTCATATAAAGAATATATTTACTCACGAACACGTTTGTTGTAGCACTTTTTAATCTGTGGCTTCCGATCATGATTGTGTGGATAATTGAAAACATCGAATATCCTCGCTCCTGTGTACTTTTCCTGTTAGGGATAAGTGGTGTTGAACACTTCAGCCAAAAGAAAAACAACTACCTACCTGCAAGTGAACATCAACTATGACATGTTGGCGTGTTTGCTCATAGCATGGAAAATGTTAGCACCTCTTGACGTGATGGGCCATATTTGATTACCATAAAATTGCGAATTCAATTGAAAGTTTGGCACACTACCACAAGCCCTGTACATTCGTGTGTCTGACAAACAAAACAATACACGATGCCAAACTGCGGCACCTGTCAGAAAAGTAGGGTTTGTTATTACCTTTGAGCCCACGCCATTTCTACTTTTAATCCTGCAAAGGTACGGAAATCGTTTTGCAACTGGCAGTTGCTTGTCTGTAAGCTTCGAAGTAATACTATATGTAAAAAGCAAGGTAAATTTTGAATTAAAGTTTCACGGGATGATTGAAAATTGAACATTATACGCTGAACCAAACTGTTAACAAGGAATACTATTTAAGTTTCATGCGTCGGAATCTGCGCTGAAAACTTTCATTGTCGTGGAAGGATTTTCAGTTGGAATTGATAGGTTGAATTTAAATTTTCAACGAACAAGCTAAAAATGAAAGAGACTCTTTCAGCTCCAAACAGTTGACAGAGATTGTTGGCTGAAAAACATTTCTATGATTTCGCACACGATGTGTTGCTAAGCGATGTTTATGCGGTATAGAATGTAGATACTTATCTAGTTTATCAACTTCGTGCAATTGGTCGGCCCAGATCAAATAATTTCGATATTGAATCAGACATCTCATTTCTTTCAATGACCGGACTTCCATTGAATATTAACACGGGTAATACTGAAGGTCAGTTTCAACTTAAGACAGTCATTTTCGTTTGCAGCGTCGAAAATTTGCAGCCCTGGCCGGAATACTATTCTGAGTTTCATCGAAGTGTAGGTGCGCATCATGTGCATTCTGTGTATTGGTATTAGTGTCAGCTTTAGCCTCATATTCGATTTTTTTTAGCACCCTGGATAGTATTCCCGGTCACTGCGGATTCAAAAGAATGAACAGCCGACTGCCAAGACAAGGAACTGGAGCTGACAAGGAACAATTTGAAACCTCCAAATCCGCCGTTGAAGGTGAACTAAGTACTAAGAGGAAAAGCTAGAAATAGCATTTCATTGGTAACATGCGCAGGGTTGTACACGAGTTAAACAGTTTATTTATCCCATTCGGTTACCAAAAAGGCTACTTAGTATAACTCGTAGTGAACTACGCATCATCACGGGACTCCTCACTGGACACTGCCCTGTTGTTTATCATTTAAAGAAATTCTGCAACGTTCGTACCGACAATTGTCGCTTTTGCAACACTGAATCTCAGGGCTCAGCGCATTTGCTTTGCTTTTGCGGGGCTCTTGTTTCACCAAGGTTCAACTTCTTCGGAAGTTACCACTCAACTACATACCAGGAGTACCAATCCCAAAACGGCCACTGGTTTTATCAACTATGTAGTCCGAATTGGGGCACAAGCTTACAATCAACTAGCTCAACTCCATCAATGTGTTCGAGCATCTTGTAATCTGTGTGAAACAAGCGGAGCTAGTCAAGACAAACATTCTCGTCGCAATAAGCAAGCAAGCTCAAGTGACAATAAAAAGATTTAAACCAGATATATTAAAATACTAATATTTCAGTATATATTAGTATATTTTAGTAGTTCAATCATCAGATAACCTCAAAATTAAAAAAAATAGCGAAAACAGTAGATGAATTAATCAGCTAGCAGCTAGCTAAACAACCAAAGCGTGGATGAAACATGAGAAGTACGCCAGATTGGTGTGGTCAATCGCGAAGTACTAACAAAGGCAATCGATCTAGCCTTTCAAATATTTGAATGCGGTTACCTGGTTATAAATTAACCCGAAAATGTAATCACCGTAATTTATTTATTTTTATAATCACGTTCACTGCATGAAGATTGAAAAGAAACAAAATTTATGTTCACAAACAAAATACACAAACGATTCAATTTCTGCTTCAGAGGGGGTAATTTTACCCTATATTTAATTCATTGATTACCCTCCCTTCTCATCAAGTAAAATCTATTAAGTACAAATTTCACCAATTCAGTTTAAAAAACGCAAACGCTTCTATCATTTTCTCCAGCATTATTTGGCCATCACTCGACATTTATTATTTCCAAAAGTTATTTATTTTCGTTCTCCTTGGGCTCGTTCCCTTAGGGCTCAGATATAGCATGAACGAAAATACACCAGGAATGACTGCTACAACTTACGCTACGGGAACGATCAGTGTTATTTTTCGATTATCCCTCAGCGAGTTTCAAGTAACGTATATTTGCTTGTTGAACACACCATCATGTTGGGCGATAAGTGTACGTTAGTCAGGGTTTATTTTTTGAAAGCATTCATCACCCCACTCTTACTGCATTGGGAAATACATCATTTCTAAGTGGAGTTTGAAACTCTGACAAAATAGCTTCTGCAGTGCAGTACAAAACATAGGACAACAAATATAATTTGTTCCAGTACTGCGTGTTGCCCTTCTTGAATGGTTGTTAGCTGTTCATATTCTTGATTCTCTGCTAGCGTCACATCGTTAGAGCAGCAATTCGAAGTGTCACATATGGATGATTTGATTTTTATGTAAACTTGGTTCTTCTTTGAAGAAATACAAGAAACACCGTTTCGAATCATTGGAAATGTGTTGTAATTGATTTTCGAGGGTACATAGAAGAAACATAGACCGCAGTAAACTTTGTGACACTTTAATACAAAAACTCAAATTGTATTACAATTTTGTTTTCAGGTTTTGTCGTTCCAGAACTTTTATAAATTGCATTTCTTCGAAAACAAAATGTTAGGGGTCTTCACGTCGAGCTATTATACAAACACCCAGCCGTAGAAATTCTCACACAGTTTACAGCTAGGTATTTTTTTACGATCTCGACGTGATGATTTTGAACAATAGCGTTTCGTTGTTGTAGGTGTTAATGTAGGTTCAATTATGGTCGCCAGAGTAGTTCGTGCTGCACTTTCACGTTTTTGTGCTTTGTCAGCTATTAACGTAAAGTATTTACTGTCCGACGTGTGAATGTGAAGTTGGTTGAAAAATTACACTTCTATTCAAATTATTCAATTAACTTTTAATTGCTCTTTGTACCGTGTTCTGTAATTTGTCGTTCGCAATGCATGGCCCGCTCCTATCCTCATATCTTGTCCGCTGTCACACTTTCATGTTGCACTGAATTCAATTGGTGCTTTATGCAATCGTAAAAGTTGCATAATCTATCGTTTGTGCCAATTCGTAACTGGTAAAGGGCGCAGATGAATTGTCAACATGTAAAATGAAATTCGGATGGGTTGGGAAGTCTATTTCCACTCGCGCTCAAATTGTTGTGCGCATATTGGCTTTCATGCTTTATGAAGCAGAAACACAAAAAGCTGCAGTAATTTTCTATCATTTTCTTCTCACTCTTTTACAAGATGATGATTGCAAAAAAAAAGTGTGAGTTAAAATTGGAATAATATATCAATAGACTTGTCATTTTAGTAAGATTAGGAACTTGGTAACAGTGATTATGTAATTTTTTTAAGTTGAAGGTCATTTTGTTCGATGTAAAAATCATAGAGCGAAAAATATTTACCATGATTAATGAGAATAGGTCCGTAAATATGCTGCTTTATTTGCGTTGTTTAAAACTTGAAACTTTTCTAGGGTCGTGGTGGACCTAGGAGGTAATGCCTTTCAAGACATTATGCAAAACAGTTCTGCACTAACATTGTATTTTTTGTTGGTTGGTAATTGGTAGCAAAAAAGTGTGAATTACTCAAAGTTTGAAATATTTCATCTTAACGAAAGACTGAATGCTTCTTGCAGTGAAAAATAATTTGAAAACATCACATACCAATAAATGAAACAGAAAATAACATTCTGTTATCAATAGCAATCAATCCTTACATTGACGACATAATTCAGCTAACTCATTTTCCTGCTTATATTGTTATACATTTCGACTTATCTCCATCTTATGAATGCTTTCTCCCTTTTCAACGAAGGGTTCTCCGTAAGCGGGTTGAGATTTAATCTCCACACCCTTGCTTCTCGGCTTTATATAACTTTTTCCCTCGATTGCATTGAAGACTTTATCAGTCACAAATTAAATCGCCCTACTCAATCTAACATCCGTTCTATGCAGAAATAGAGGCAAGTTGGCTCGATAAACAGAACAGTTTGAAACAGTCAAAAGTTGTACGGGGCTAGCGCTACAATCCAACTAACAACGACAATCTCCCCTAATTCGAGACTCGAACACACTGCCGTGGGCTGGTATTTTGACGTAAGCACCAAATTTTCAAATTTAAATTTCTTACGTATTACTATAGTATCAAGATTCTTGTTGCCGTTTTGAAAAATAGCAAACAAAAACTGAGAAAAATCCAAAATAAAAAGTAACGTTAGCGCCGTTTTGCACAGAAATGAAGCTACTACGATGCATTTTTGCACCAACTTCTTGGCCGTGTTTTGTAAAAGCATTCTGCAGCGGACATTGGGTCGATTCATGTGTTTACTATTACGCAAGGTAAACGGCAAGCTAGACTACTCAGGCGCACCAACGTCACTTTTTGCACTAAACGTTGCAATGGTTTTGCTATTTTGCAGGAAAAGTGAAGTAGATGTTAAAACTCAATGCATTTACAAAAATAAACGTGTTAAAGCAATGCGGTATATTTTTCAACATATTTACTCAGATGCTAACAGATCAGAATGCGAAATCAAGCGCATTTGTTGATTTGCAAACGATTTAGAATAAATCGCTCCTGGAGCGATTTTGTGCTTCTGGAACTTACGTCAAAATTCCAGCCTAAGGCAGCATAGTGTGAATGATTTAATCGACCAGTATCGTATCTGTACCTAACTGTGTAACTATTAACATCAGTTGAATTGATCAAACTAATAAACAAAATTTTCTAAAGTTTTTTAAATTAAGGTGGAAGCTACAAATGGCCGAAGCATACCACTCGGTTATAGTTGATGCGCCATCTGTGAAAATATATTTTCATGTTTGTTATGGTGATGAAAACATAAGATAGTATTTTCATAGGTAAAGCATCAACTATTTCCTAGTCTTGTGCCATTGAAAATACGTAGTCGACCACGTGATAGCTTCTACACACTGCAACCTTGAATTGATGAAACCATTTTCAATCATTCCGTACTCAAGATAACCTACTTGTCTAGCTCCTGGTTGGCAGACTGTTTTAACTTTTCGTTAGTCTTGGAATTGAACGATTTCAGAAACTCTGTCGGTGACCTTTGCCATGATTGGAACAGCGAAAAAATAGCCCCACCAACGAATGTCGCCCCGCGGTGATGTCATCACTACCGATATAAAGAATGATTATGATCATTTCTCGGCTGCGAAAAAAGTCACGTTCCATCGTCGATGGCATGCTAAAATTGATGCATAACGGAGTATAACTCCAGGCAAACATATACTTATGTTACAGAAAGTCACATTTTCCGGTCCCCAGAGAAAGAAAACTGACGATGGCTTTGGGAGGATACATGCAACATATCCACCATGTATCGTGATTCGTGGCTCCCAACTGGAAGGAATAAATTAAAAATTTATTAGCCACAACGGCAGCACGTTTTGAAATGTCACAACATAAAACAATAAGGTCTGACGGATTTCATTTTTTTTATTTTATATACAAATTTTCCTTAAACATCAACAAGCGTTCTAGTGTCGTAGAAAAAATATAAATTTTATCATCCGTAAAGGACACACTTATGAACGCAATAATCCATTTCATTCCAACGCCGAGATAGGTGTGAGAGGATATCACATCCTTATAACCAAACTGTCTCAATGCAACCCTAAACGACGCTGGAAGATTTTCTGTGACGAAAAACTTCAGGGTTCACGCTTTTTTCACAATAGGTATTAAATGGTCGTTAGTTACAACCATATGTGAAGAAATTGCTTTCCCTGCCTCAATCATTTCCACAATAAGAGTCGGTAGTAAGTTGACGGAAAATGCGCAATAAATTTCATTCTTAGAGGTGTGTCAGGTGTTCCCGATTTTTTTTAATTGACAATTGATATTTTTGATCAATTTGGTAGAGAAACAGGTTGGATTGTTGATGGCTAACAAATAATGTTGAAATTAGATAATACGAGCACCGATCTTCGTCAATATGTCGTATCAATAACCTAATAAAAAATCTAATAATTTTCAATTAAATCATAGAATGATTAACCTAGTGAGAAAACATATACTTTTCAGAATTTCGCAAGGTACAAAATTATTTTCATACAGTGCAAATCCCGAACCTCGAAAAGTTGAATAAAAAACCTTGTTCAAGAGGAAATATAGATATTCAAAACATTCATGTTCAATGAGTTTCTTTCCTGTTCACTTCCATTCTCGCGCTCTCTCACCGGCACTGACAAAAAGTCTCCTTTTACTATTTCAATCAAAAATAAAACTTCAAACTATGCGCACCGGTGCACTTACAGAAGCCATTCATTCAAGTAGCATGAATTAGCATCGCTCTAACGCGTACGACGATACCGGTTTTCCTGTAGTGCTCCGCTTGCTAGTATATACTTTTCTCCCGTATGAGGCTAGCAAACGGTGCACTGCAATCTTTCTCATCCAGTCCGACCAGCCATCCAACTGCAGATTGGCAATGGTAACTCACTAGCGCCGCAGACAGTAAAACGAAGCATAATCCAACGAACAGTGCATCTGGAATCCTCTGATATTGGCCACACATTCAAGTTATTTACAGTTACAATTTGATGTTCAGGTGAATAAATTCCTCCACAACTCAGGTTCTAGTACAGGCAATTGGATTTATTACCATAGGCCTGCATAATACTTTTTACTGAAAAAACCAAAACAATAGTTCGAATCAATTTTCTGTACATGGATGGATGCATGAATGATTTCTAATTGATTCCTTCAAGGACAGAGGAAATCAATTGAAAACTAACCGACTTATTAGCATTTGAAATTGGACATACTTTCCTCTTCTTTCATTTTTAGATTTTTATTTTTTCATGTAGCCGAACTTCCTGAGAGAAGTAGTTCTACGTCAATACTGCCGTAAAAATCACCCAAAAAAAACCTATGCATCAACAATAGGATGTCAGTGGAATGTATAAGAAAAATTTGACTTTCGCAGAAACGTTTTCATAAAAAAGTGGACTTTTTTCGGATTGTGATAGATTGTGATTCGTTTAATCTATCAATTCCTCCAGTTTCCGAGACAAAATTGTTGGAGTAGATTACGCGCTTCAGGTTTGCCCAGAAACTCTCGATAAGACTCAGCTGGGGAACGTTGGGCTGGTTCGCCAACTTGGGTACCGATATATTTGTTCAGCTCCAGCAACGACGCTGCCGCTGCGTCAATGCCTGCAGCTCCGAAACCAGTGGACGGGACTGCCGTTGTATGTTCATGTCCACCAGGTTTTTTTTTACTGTTTGGTCATTTTCCCCTTGGTCTTTGTCTTTAGCATCCTTTAGTGCATCTTGTCGCTCAGGATCATCGGCCGACAGGGACCGGGCTTTCTTCGGAAACTCTGATAATTGTCAAATAGTGCTAAGGTGTTGTAGATGCCGGAACGGGTGTATCCGGCGTCCATGAAATGCCGTACGATGTCCGTATAGGACGCGACTCGGTGCCGTTCCTTGAACGCGCACAGTTCTGAACGATATAGCTTCACTGTTCTTGCCATCACGTTAGGGTTCGAGCCAATTTTTTTTGCTGCATGGGTTTCTATGGTTTATGCAGGATGGGTTGTTTCGTTAGTGCGTGTAAAGGTGAAACCACGAAGAACGACAGTTTTCGTGCATTTTTTATTGCAATCTTTAGAGCACAACAGTTTTATATTCTCAAAAAAAGTCCCATCCAAAACTCAGGCTTAATCGGACTTCTGGTAAGACTGCACTTACACTCGTGACGTCTCACTATTTTGACCAACAAAAAAATGGACAAAAGTAGTTTTGAAGTTTTCGAAATTTCGTTCGATAGCAAATCTCTTAGAAATGCATGAAATCTGCAGTGAGATCTTAGCTTAATAGGGTAGTAGTACTCACTAGTACTTACTGGGTACTACTACCCATACTACCCACATAAACCGCCGGTTCTGCTGTGAGGCATTGCTAACCAAACCGCTCCTATATTAATCTAGTACCTATATTCATCTCATCACGCCTTTTTGATCAATTTATCGTCAAATTTTACCATATTTTCAACGTAAAACTTTCAGCCACTTGAGAAAATCGAGAAGCAAATAGATTTACTTTCAAAAATTTGTACAAATTTGATGGTAAATTGAACAAATGCGAGAAATAAGATGAATATAGATGCACCAAGTTGTTGAGATGAATAATGGAGCGATTACTCTAGATGAACTTTAAATATCGTGCGCATTAAAGGATTGAATCGTGGGTAATCTAGGCTACGCATTTGTTTAGCACGTTTTGATATAAAAGGGGGGGGGAGGGTCATATTTTCTCTTCTCAGTTCGTTTTTGCCTTTCTCCTAGAAAGGTATAGCAATCACTGGAAAAACCAAAGGTATAAAAGTTGTCCCAATGGCCGAATGTCATATACCACTCGACCCCTTTCGACGAACTGAGCATTTTCTGTATGTATGTATGTATGTGTGTATGTGTGTGTGTGTGTATGTATGTGCAACTCTTTTTCTCACTCACTTTTCTCAGAGATGGCTGGACCGATTTTCATAAAATTAATTGCAAATGAAAGGTCTAGCTGCGCCATAGGTTGCTATTGAATTTCATTGTAATCGGATTTTTAGTTTAGAGGTTATGTATCAAAATGTAAAAATCACGAAACATCAATATCTCAGAAACCACACAACCGATTTTATTAAAATTGGTTTCAAATGATCGGGCTGTCTTCAGAACCCTTAACTTTTGAATTTCGTAATGATTGAACATATGGTTCAAAAGTTATGTGAAGAAAAGTTATCCTAAGGTTGTTTAAACTCACTCATTTTTCTCAGAGATGGCTGAACTGATTTTCACAAAATTAGTGTCAAATGAAAGGTCTAGTTGCCCCATAGGTTGATATTAAATTTCATTGCAATCGGATTGTAACTTTGTCCGTTGTTCATGAAAATGTGAAATCACATAATGAAAGTAAACATATTGACTTCCTCCCAACGATCACTGGCTAATTAAAAGGTAGAAAAGTGATCCAAATGGCCGAATGTCATATACTACTCGACTCAGTTAGACGAATCGAGCATTTTCTGCATATAAGCATGTATAGGTGTATATGTTTGTGTGTGGGTGTGTACGTGTGTATGTGCACCTTTTTTCGCACTCACTATTCTCAGAGATGGTCTGACCGAACAGATTTCAACGAAATTAATTGCAAATGAAAGGTCTAGTTGCCCTACAAGACCCTATTGAATTTTATTGTAATCTGATTTCTAGTTTAGAGGTTATGTATCAAAGTGTAAAAATCACGAAACATCAATATCTCAGAACCCACACATCTGATTTGATTAAAATTAGTTTCAAATGAACGGGCTACCTTAAAAACCCTTACCTTTTGAATTTTATGAAGATTGAACATGTGGTTCAGAAGTTATGGAAAGAAACGTGTTCTGGAGACTATTTAATCTCACTCATGTTTCTCAGAGATGGCTGGCCCGATTTTTATAAAATTAGTGTCATATGAAAGGTCTTGTTGCCCCATAAGACCCTAATGATTTTTTTTACAAACGGATTATTACTTTGCCTGTTATGTTTAAAAATGTGAAATCCAGCTATGAAATGGAACATATTCCAAGACAACTTACTTGGACTCACTCATATTTCTCAGAGATGGTTGACCCGATTTCCACAGAATTAGTATCAAATAAAAGGTCTACCTACCTCATAACACCCTATTGAATTTTGCAGTAATCAGACTGTAACTTCGTCTGTAATGTATCGAAATGTGAAAATCACGAAACTTCATTATCTTAGAAACTACACAACCGATTTGAACAAAATTGATATCAGATGAACGGGCTAGTTAAGTGTTAACTAATGAATTATGATTGAACACGTGGTTTCAAAGTTTGGCTGCCCCATACGTTACCTTTTCATTTGATTGTAATCAAACTAAAGCAAGCGTTATGTTTTAATTTGTAAAACAACGAAATTCTATTATCTCAAGTATTACACGACTTATTTGAACATAGCTAGTGTCATACAAATGAGTCATCTCTCAAACTTACAAATAACAAACTTCATAACAATTTGATATGCTGTTTAAAAGTTTTAGAAAGAAAAGAAATTCAAAGACTATTCAACAATTTACCTGCTTCGATCAATATATATGGCCTCAACATGATTTAAATGTGGTATCGTATTATCTGAACGTTCCCGGCTTCGCTCGTGATTAAATTGTTCGAAATTAAGAGTCATTGCTTTTATTTCGCTATTTCTTAAGTACTTACATTACGTCAAATTTCATATTTTATACTTTAATTACAACATCAATATTTTAGAACCCAAAGAGTGGATAAACATTTATTAGATTTAAGCATTCATGTAAATCTATTTTTACAAATAATAAGTTTGAATGAGAAAGGCTGAGTCCGACCGCTAGGTGGATTAATTTAGGTTTTTTTTTGTTTTGTTGTGTGTCGCATACACGGCTTAGTCTGAGTGATGGATGAGAGGTGAAGAGTGAGTTTCGCTCTAAATTTTTGCAGGATGTTTATAAACAGCGTTTCCAAAGCATTCGTTTTTATTTTAAACTGGTTTTTGTTTTACACTGGATGGTAAGTGATTAATACGGAAATTTAAAATGATTTTATGACGTAATTTATCATCATTTACTCTGTTTAATGAATCTAATAAGACATTAATATTTTACTCAAAACTTGATTTTTCAGCCATTCAATAGCACTATGAATCAAAATTTGACTAATTCCATCGCCAATACTGTGAATTCATTTCAGCATAAATTATGTGAAGTATTAAGAGTTACCACTATGATATCGTCCGACAATGCGCATTCCGAATATCCAATGAGGTTCAGCCAACCAAGAATCGAAGGATCAGTCTTGCGGCAACAGCATTATAATTCCTAAAATAGTGCCAGCTGAGCCGACCTCATTGTTCAGTTAACTTTTCGCGGTCTTTGATCATCGTTTTATTATTTTTTTTCAGTATTTTAGTATTTGGACTAAAATATCTTTTTTAAAACTCAGCACTCGAAGTCCATATGATTATTATATACCCCTTGATTTGATAATACTCATAACAATAACAATCAAGCCCATGATTCATGGGTTTTACATTTTCGCCTTCGCATGTCTGATTCCTTCAACTACTTGGTGGCACACAAAGAATTGTTTTTGCATACACACACTCCCACTCCTTTGACCTTTCACACTTAATCAATTCCATGACCAAACACTTCGTTTTCGCTTTGAGTAAATAAAAGTGAACAAAAAGTTATTTAAAAAAATATTACTCTTCCAATCATTGAAATACAAATCTCATTCAACATTTATATGACATCAGCTTAAAGAAGTGATAAATCAACGTAGAAGAATTGACAACTGCGCCAGTTGTTGTACTCAATTAAGAGGATACAGAAGGTGTTATCTGCAAGCTTTGCGAGAAAGTTCGTTGTTCTGACAAGTTACTGTTACTGGATGAGAAGTAGCAAGCAGGTTTGATCCCAAAAAGGTTCTTGTAAAAATGTATGTAACCTAATTGGAGCTGACAGATGAGTAAGATTACCTCTAGAAAAGAGAAGAATTTTATCGTCTAATACCGTCTGGCCTTGAAAGTTGTATTTTTCATTGCTTTTTCTTCTGCAGCAGTGCCAACATTTTCGTGTTATGAGAAAAACACTCTTACATCCTTCCGGCACAGTGGTAAACGAACATGAATAAGCTGTGGAACGAGAACAACCGAATTGCCATTACGCTAATGAGAAGGCAACGTGAAACATTTCTCGCGCCTGAAGGGTGTTTTGGATGGTGGCAATAGTGATGAAGATGTTGACGTGTTACAGAAACAACAAGAAACAGGTGTCGCTAACATGATGGCTGTAATCGTTAGCTCATATCGTTGGTTTCGTGCGATACTGGCAGAACTCAAAATTTATGAGTTTTTGAAGGTAACTGATGACACACTGTTAAGTTTAATTTCAGAAGTATTGAAATTTAAAATAAAATCTAACGTTGTAACTTTTCAAAAACACAAAATATGCGAAACTATTTTTTTTACGTCATACAACTTGTTTGTGCAAAAAGAATCTAAAAGTTTATTTAGCACGGAAAATTCTTAAATTTGAAGGTGTTGCAAAAATGCAAATGGGATATTTGGACGCTAATTTTACACACGTTGTTTTCGAAGCTATAAATTTTAATAAATTTTAACCTGAACGAAGCAAGTTTCGCAGCCGCAAAGCTTCAAAGTAGGCTTCGACAAGCGGGCGAATCGAGAGTTTGAATCTTAATGTCGAGAGTTTGAATCTTAATAGAATTTAGGCCACTTGGTCGATTACCAGTTTCCTCTGCGTCGATTACCAGTTTTTTCACCACATACTTTTCGTTCGCACTGAGTTTTCAATATACCTTTGTTGACTTTCCCATTGACAAAGCCAAGTCCCTTTTTATAACAAATGCAGCTCGAGAATTCCGCCCGAGATTGTAATTGAGTTGTTTGGTTATTTAAGGATTTGAGGAGGATTTTGATTGTTTATATTAGCCAAAAGAGTATAATTTTCTCTGAGCAAAATGTGATTTTCTAAAATGTTATATCGTTGTCCTTCGATTGTTAATTGAAAAATAAAAATCGCTCTAAACCGCTGAAACGACAGTTGTTATATGAGCGAACTCTCATTGAAGCGATTTCGAGCAGTTTTAATTCATGATTTAAAAACCGAAAAACAACGATATAAAATTTTTCGAAAATCACGTTTTGCCTAAAAATGCAGCTCTTCCAGATGATATAAAAACTGGTATAACTAAACAACCCAAATGCGGCGCGATATTGGCAGGAGATACGAGGTTTCGATATGGCTCTTTCTTCTTGACATTTAAGTCCGTCTCATAATAAAACTGATCAAAGGAATATTAGTCTTCTCCAGAGATATTGTAATTGGTGAAATTGGTGAGAAGAACGAAGTTTCGACATGACTCCTTGTTCGACTCCAGTTATTTGTTTATTGATTGGCAACAAGAAATTAAGCTCCATAGAGATGAGAATTAAGTTTGCAATAGATTGTTAATGTCAGTACCCGGGCAGGAGAGCATAACAAAATCATAACTCATCAATAACATATTTAGCTATAAAAACTTTCGTACATGGATATGAAAATATTATAAAATTTTGATATCATATCTCGCAATGCTTTCAATAAAATATTTGAGTTGCTTTTAAAATATCTCATTAAAAGTAAGTGTTTAAGTGAAAATTATTCGTTATTGATTATTTATAATATATTCAGTTTGCATTTAGTGTTCAATAACTTGAATATATCTGAATCGGTATTTTTTGTGATTTAATGCAAATTAATGATTTGTTATTGAAATATCAAGCTTTGCTATTCATGTAGTCTTGGAGGAACAATATTTTGGTATTATTTTTTGATATTTTACCAACTATGTAAACCATATTAGGATCACAAAAAGGTGTATTTTCGATATCTGGTTGTGATATTATGATAATATTTTCTCCTGCTCGGGTAGGTTCGTAGCACTAGTCCCGCAATTTTTTTATACATTTAGCAGCTCACTGTGAAGTCTGTATAAACAGAAGTTCCGAAACGGAATGTAGCACCAAAGCTTTGTTTTTTTTTTGTCACTCACTTTCAATAATGGTATTACCAATAATATGAAGTACGGAATACTAAAAATAACTGAGCGATATCATAACAGATAATTTTTTTTTCTAATCGCAGTGGTGAGTCCGTACAAAGAAAAAAACCCTAAATGAAGGTCAAAAGCAATTAAAAGAGCAATGCGTCATTAAATTTGTTAAATATCTGCCATCAAAATCAATTCATAGACAAAAACTAATGGCTCAACACGAAAAATATATTCTATAATTTTACTCATCGTTGAATAAACCCTCCAGAATGAAAATATCTTTGTAATTATGATTCTATTCTGTGACAATATTCATTTACTTCCTCAGGCGCTGAAGAGATTCAACTGAACCACAAACTACATTAGTTTTGTGCTGGACTCTTATAGTCAAACACTGATTAATGGCTAAGCACTTAAAATATAAAGAAGGAATAACAAACGAAGGAAACAAAAGCATAAAAATATTAAACAAAGATGAAAACTTGGGTGTATCAATTAAAATGTACAAAGAACAGAAATTGTTGAAATAATAAGAAATAAAATATTGTTAATCAAAAAAATATTAAAATAATGGCCAGTTAATATCTGCCCTATTCGGAATTATCAATGAGAAAAATAAATTACGCTTGCTACCAGGCAGAAGAGTGACGAAATTGTATCACCTGAGATAAAAACATGTATTTCATCCTATCGCTGATATTGATTTTTGTCTTCAATACTTCCGGGAAACATGTTCTATTTTTTTTTATTTCAATCAATATATTTCCTGCGTACCTTTATGTGTAGGTGCGTGCGTTGCAGCTAGCGCTTCGATAAACCTATAACACTTATTTTCTGCTCCAACTCTTTATAGCCTCATCTGTACCTGTGGCGTCGAACTTGTTGTAATTACTCGGATGTTATTGAAATCCGTGACATATTGGATTCTGTGCACCAAGCAATCAGTACCAATCATTCAAGCGATCACAAAAAATGTTTTATTTTCAGGTGTGCTCTTTTTTCCATTACCTTAATGAACGTGTGTTGATTTCCAGTATTCAATCGTTCATCTGTGTTTTTTGCTCACATTCGCTTTTTGCTGTTGCATTGGACTAGCCCGAATAAGGATTTTAATTAATTTGCCTGATTGAATACTTGGTCCAATTTTCTGATTGTGAATATAACGCAGCTTTGACCAAAGAAGAATTAAATGAAGAAGTTGAACAAAAACCTCTTTACTTAAATTTTTACAATTACAAAACCTAGGAACTTTCAAACAAAGAGATTAGTTATTTGAAAGTTTTTTTTTAAGCGGAGCAACTTTTTTACATTGAAAGTATAAATTTCTGAAAGAACAGTTTCACCTAAAAATCCATACGTACCCATATGCAAAAATATTATTTTGGCGGAGTTATGTGCGTTCAACTGAGGGAACTCGAGATGATTACGATGATGCCCTGCAAGTTGACTAAAATAATGAAACACAAACAAAATTCATCAGCGTCGGGTTATTCCAGCTCCGTAAAATATCATTTTTATAAATATTTTTTTTAATGCATCATACGCAAACGTTTATTCAAAAAAAAAGCGTTCCAATCAGGTTGTTTCTACCCAGCGTGCATTTTAATTTGTCCCGTGTAGAGTAAACTTGAGGGGAAAATGGAAATGCCTAGAATTTTAAACAAGAAAAGGCTTCTACTCAGTGTGCATTTTAATTTGCCCCGTAGAGAGTATTTGAGTATTTGAGGAGTGAATGGAAATGCCTAAAATTTTTAAACAAAAAAAAGGCTTCTCAGGTACTTTTTGAAACTAATTACACTTAGTCCACTACCTGTTTTAATTTCCCGATGCATTTTTATTACGTCACCCTGGAAAACAAAGTGCGACTAGCTATGAAG
>NC_073695.1:280437379-280452379 GCF_029784165.1 Wyeomyia smithii
TACGTATTGCACGTAATTCCAAAACACTGAAGACGTAAGAAAGGAAATTATTCAGTAGCATATCCAAGACTTCAACCTTATGTTTTGCTTTTCCAACGACGACCTTAAAGTCGGGGTGAGTAATGGATGGACGTCTCCGTCATTCTCCATGCAGCATATTTAGAATCTGTCTGCGACCATGAACGTATGCCCATATTGAAAATACTTGAGAAAAATATGACTACTTCTACACCGACCGGTTGAAAGTGAGACTGGTATGCGATTATTTTGCTACTCGATGGCCAAAGTAATCGCATATCAGTCTCTTCCTTATTTTGATTCTAATTTTCACGAAAAAGGCAATTCTTGAATGAAGAAGTTATGATTAAGGTCTGTTTCATTACTTTTTGTCGTAAAAATAGGAATAACCCACCCAAACAGCTGAAATACCCAAAACAAGAAAAATATCTTCAAGCGCTGTTTTCTCAACTCGATGATTTTCTAGATGGGACTGATATGCGATTATAGGCAGTTCAGGTATACCTCAGGACAGTCACCTGGGACCGCTAATCTTTCTGCTCTATTTCTAATGACGTCAACCATGAGCTCGATGGACCGAGACTATCGTTCGCTGATGACCTAAAAATTTTCCGCAGAATTGAAGTTGACGATGATACACTGAATCTCCAGCAGCAAATCGATGTTTTCACCAATTGGTGTGAACGGAATCGGATGGGATTAAATCCAATGAAATGTTCGGTGACTTCTTTCTGCCGTAGAAAGGATACAATTAAGTTCGAATACAAAGTTGCTGGCGTGATAGTTCCTCGCGTTGAACACGTGAAGGACCTTGGAATAATTCTCGACTCTAAGCTAACGTTTGAGCAGCATATCAACTTCACAATTGCCAAAGCTTCGAAGAACTTAGGCTTCATCTTTCGAATGACCAGAAACTTCACATACATTACTGCCTGAAAAGCATATACTGCTCGCTTGTTCGCTCAGTTTTGGAGTATTGCTCAGTTGTGTGGAACTCAGTGTACTTGAATGCAGCTGAAAGAATCGAAAATGTTCAACGCAGGTTTCTTCGTTACGCCCTTCGACAGTTACCCTGGCATGATCCATTAAGACTACCAAGCTACGGAAACCGAAGTCAACTCATCCGACTTGACCCTCTACATGCTCGAAGGAATACAGCTCGGGCTTTAGTAGTATCCGATCTCTTGACAGGACGTTGTGATGCTCCATAGTTTAAGAGCCAGTTCATATCTCCGATTAACTTAGCAGAACTAACAGAACTAACATTGCCGCCAATGCTGCCATAACAGGGCTTCAAACACTATTCAATTGTGTGTCGCATATTTTTGACTTAAATGTCTCGAGGATTAGGTTGAGACAAATATTTTTGGATTATTTTAAAAATGTGTAGTGTTTGTTTAACTTTAAGTTTTATCATTGAGGCCGTTGATTAACAAGAGAATAAATGCACAGTGCAACAAAAATTGACTTTTTTCCTTGGCCTTGGTTTCTATATATAAAATTTTCGTGTATTTTGATGCAAAACCTATTTCGCCGGGTTTGAACATGTTTCAACTTAAGGGGCAACAATGGCGCCATTTTGAATTTTTGAGAAATCGGAAATTTTCGTTGTTTTTTGACGCCATTTTGTTGTAAGACCAAATATCAAAATTCTATGAGTTTATCCTCATATTACCATCTTCTCTTCCATCTTTTCAAAAAACAGATCTCAAATCGGACAAAAATTGAGCTCAAAACGGTGATTCAACGAAGCCGGTTCTGGCATGGTTTTAGTATACACTAAGGTCGCACTTTACGCGGGTTTCTTTTTACGCGGATTCCGGAATTTACGCGGTATTTTTTTTGCGCGGATTTCGGTTTCCCTTCACTCGGAATGCAGAATTAACACTGATTTTTTTTACGCGGAATCCGGAATTAACGCGGTTTTTAACGCGGATTCCGGAATTTACGCGGTTTTTTTACGCGGATTCTGGAACTTACGCGGCATGTATCCCCTGCGTAAAAAGCGACTTTAGTGTATTTCACAGAGCAAAATAATATCGAGTATGTCTTAGCATTAATGGTAAATGCGCTAATATCTAAAAGTGGTAGTCAAATTATGTCTTATATTGAGTAAAAAGGTCTCAGCAATCAATTGGTAGGTATCTGATCTACGTAAAATGTCAGCAACATGTCGATTTTGCCCCAATTCCTCTACAATACTAGGATAGGTTTATCTTGACGTTAAATCAACTCATTTGAAATCGGTTTATTGTAATATCAAGGGTGTAAGCGATACTCGGTGATACAATAGCAATTTGCCTTCACATAATCCTCTCCTTTTTGCGGAGTGGGGGTCGCATTTAACTTTATCGTAGACGCGATGATTCTGTCTCATAGCTGAAGCGAGATTTATATGTTTTGACCGGTCCTGGCAAAAAATGCAAGAAGAATCATGTAAAGACAAATTGCGATTACAGTCATTTTACAGTGCTATTACAGTCATTTTGATATTCTTTGTGTTAAAGAGTTAATTTGCTCACATTTGATATTCTTTGGTTTACATTTGATATTCTTTTTGCTGAAGAGATGCCCTCACGGTGCCATTCCGGTGGTATAGAACTCCTTGGTAAAAACTCAGGGCTCATAACTATTCTTTTTTAGTGACTTAAGCAAGCATTAGACAAAGAAACTATTTACTATTTTTGCTAACTTTGGGCCGTTACAAATTTTATTTATATTTTATGTCACCTCCTTCAAATTCTTGAAAATTGGAAGTGGAAGAAAAATTCATATCGTTTTGTTATTATTATTGGTTTTTCGACAGCGTACATGCTAAAATTAGCAACGAACAAGTTCAATGACAGTGAGAGTATCGTCAAAAGGCAAGCAAAATGATTAATAACAATAATAAAGGGTTTTTTTTTTCAACGTTTATTTGAGAGCAAGTTACAAACGTCGTAAATTGTATACAAACTTTTTTCAAATATATATTTTTTTAGTGTACTCAAGCAAAACAAACAATATCGCACGCTTAGCCTTGGGGCTAATAGCGATTTCGATCAACTAGATTAGTTGAGAGAATTCGTTATCGATATTGTTTTTGACACATTTGGCATGTGTAGGATGAGTACAACGATACACCGTGCCCCAGTGCTGAGTCGAGAAAATTTCCAGCTCGAGCTACCCGACCGAGTTTGAGTTTGAGTATACGAACAAAAATTGTTAACGAAATTATTACATCTTTTCTTTGATGTATCATTGGTCAGCCTTTTTTGAACCAGGCCAAATTCTACAATTTTTTGTGTGTTTTCACAGATTATTTTACACAGATTTATTACTATTTTGGAAGATTGATATCTTTTAATAGACTGATAAAACTTGAAGCTCGGTTATTTTTAAGGCTAGAAAATACGATCAAAACATTATCCAAAGATATCAGAGCAGATTAATAACAATTTTGTTGTGTTATGGTATCAATTAATTGCTCGTTTTTGACACCGAAAACTTTGCTAACAATTCTGATAAGTCTGTGTGTTTGCTCCGCTTGGCCAGTCTGTACGATCATACCTAAAAGTCAAGGGTATTGAGGTCCGGGGAGCTGGGAGACCACAAAGCCTTATCTAGAGAATCAATCAAACTTTCCCAACACCACGCTTGGACGATATTCGCCGTGTGAACCGGTGCACCGTCTTATTGAAAGACGTGATGCCTCCCCGTAGAGGTCCCGAAGTGCTTGGGCCACAACCTTCTCAAGAACATCGGTCTTATAGCACGCGGCGGTGGGAGCTTCCCATACCTGGATATGGCCCCAAACTATCACCGACGCGGCACTCTGGAACCGCGGGATGTTTATGTGGGACGGGGGGATGCTGTCCAACGTCAACATAGCTGATCAAATTGGCTATTATGTGTCTGTTTCAAGACGAAAAAATTCTCATCGGAAAACACGAACTCCTGACCTGCGTGTCGCAAACATCTTTACTACGACGTCACGGTACTCTTCATCGTGCGCGAACAACAAATGTCAGCAAGTCGATACCACGCGCGTCGGTTAGGTTAGTTATATATGAGGAATACACAGAATGCATATAGTGCGCACCTACACAACAATGAAAGATTGTATCCGAACTCATTGAACACCCTGTAGAGTGCATCGTTTTTTAATTGCAAATTGGGTAATACTGCAAACATGGCAAACATCATTTTTATTTACTTTTTCTAATTTCGCGAACCAATGATTTCATTCTGTTTGTTCAATAGGGAATAACCATTTTAGTGTTTGTTGAAATATGCTCCATCTCATGAAACGAAATCGAGTGACAAGGCATGATGCAACGTAATTTAACCTAGTGGGATTGAAAAGAATGAAATTACTGTCCCACTCATAGCATGGCCCAACTGGTAGTGGCAACTCAGGAAAGAAACGAAGAAAAACACACTATATTTTCACGTAACAAGGGCGTCATGTTTCTATGCTTCAAGGAGGATATCCTACTAACACAACAGGCAAACATACACACGCATACAGCCTAAGAACATCAAAATCGGATATTTCGTTTTGTAAGAGAGGTCCGTTAGTATTTGGTGTCACATATATACAGACAACACACACACATTCATACACACCAACGAATATGGCTCAGTTCGTCGAGCTAAGTCGAAAAGTATACATCCCTCGGCCCTCCGGGCCTCGTGTTTATTTTACGATTTATTAACCATAACATAACAAAGGTTAAAAGTGAACCAAAATTAAAAACAAGTTTTGCTCGATTTGCCAACTTATATAATGGAACCGACTTGTCATTAGCGACGTCATAGCGCACTTTTCGGAACAAAGTTGATTATTAGATTTTGTTTTGAACAATGTCGTATGGTTTAATTTTGAAAGCAGTTCGAAACTGAAGATGAAAAATTGTCTCTGTTTTGTGAGAATTCAGCAAAAACCGACCGGAAAAAAGTTGTATAGCAACAAACTAAAATATAACCTAGCATATTTATAAATCAGAACTCAAACTGTATTCTTGAACTAATCGCAGAAGATTATCGATTTCACTGCAACGAAAGTGATACAAACATTGGTAAATAATCTTCCAAAAAGAGTTATATAAACTTCGGCTTTCCAATCGAATCTCGAAAGTTTTGTCGATATTTAAATATCTATTGGAGTCAGAATATCCGGAATAAGGCGGCCAAATCATCTTGGAGCTAACATGGTTTGGCGTACTACAAACAAAAAGACAATCTGCTAATAAATGTTATTCAACAATATTATAAGGTCAACTTACCCAAACTTTATAAAATTAGCTACCAGTTGCACGGTTTTTTCATGTATCATCCACTCATCCTTAAATAAACTCCTGTTCGCGAATGCTTCTCGCCAATTGTGTGGAGTAAAAATGTAACCTAATTCATCACCGTGAATTGCTCCATAATGTTTTGTTCCAGTTATCACGTTTTGAAATTCTCGTTTAAAACGCCCAAATTTCCCATCAAATTGAAACCGAAAAAAAAAAGTTCTATCGGTTACCCACCTAGAATATTCGTCTAACAACAATTTATTTGGGAAGAACCAATTAGCTGTGTTTGACAACTCCTGGTAAAATACATCTCGATTCAACTCAACTCTTCGACTTTCAGCTAGTTCAGCAGCTCTGTCAACAACATCCTCAATGTACTGTTTTAGACTTTCGTTTTGATTATTCGGATAGTTTTCTCCCATCCAGTAGTCATGTACATAGCTCAGAAAAAGTTCAAATTCCTCCGACGATTGGCCAAATAACAAGGGTACAGCATTTATCGGTTTCTTACGGACTTGATCCTGTGGTGATTCAGTAAAAAACGCACCGGGACTATCTTGTTCTGCACTCGGAACACAAAATGCATAGTTCACAGTTGCAAAATGGTATACAATATCTTTATCCCAAAACTTTGTGAAATTAATCTGTTTTAGCTCACTGAAAGAGGTTATGTTTAAATCTCTGAAATACTGGAACGAATAGTTATCGGCATCATATAAAAATGCCCAAGGAGCCAGCATTGATCCACCTAGTGCAAATGCTTGCTGAAATAAACCTTTGGAGCTACTGGAATACAGATGATATGTTACTGACGCCGCTCCTGCACTATGACCCATGAGTGTCACTTTGGCTGGATCTCCATAAAAACTTTTAATGTATAGCTGAACCCATTGGAGTGCTACTCGTTGATCTTTTAATCCAAAGTTTCCAGTAACATTGAATTGGCTAGAACGCAAAAAACCCAGTGGATCCAAACGGTATTGTACACTTACTACTATGATATCCTGAAATATACCACACATTAACAATAACGCTCTAATTGTGCACATTATAGTTTCACGTGTTCAATTAGAAGATCCACTCCGTGAATATCGCTAGTTGATGATCCCACAGCAAAGCTTCCTCCATGAATAAATACTAGAACAGGATGTTCTCGAGTATTGTCAGAATCTTTCTGAATTGGTGAATAAACATCCAAGAATAAACAATCCTCGTCACCTAAAACTTTTGTGGCTTGATTCAGATCATCCACTTGAGGACAAATATTTCCTAACCTATCAAATATTTGCCTTCCCTCCGGTTGGAGTAGAACTGGATTCTTTGAAAAAAAAATTTTTGTTTTCACTTGAGCAATTTTCACATATTTTTATCACTTGAGCAATTTTCACATATTTTTATTTTACCTCAAACCGCAACTCTCCTATTGGTGCTCGTGCGTATCGTATTCCTAGAAATTTACAGTACGGTACCCCATTAAAAGTTTGCTTCAGTACACCACTACCATCATCGTGGTCACTGAATGCAACGACACAAGACCGCAGTGTGGATGCAGTCAGCGGAGCAAAAAAGTTGCACACGCTTAAAAGAAGCACCAAAATCACTCTGACAGTCATGGTTGCACAGCAAACGCAAGCCTAGGTAAAGTTTGCTGTATCACTTTTGAAAATTATCAAGCAATCGTACTCGAAAGAGGTTACAGGAACATAAACACGTCTTCTAATCGCACTTGCTGTCTGGCAGCATCTGACAAAAAACATAGAAGAATGTTACGTCTGTTCTAAATAGACACACTACAATCCGGTTTCATGAAGCAGTGTGATATATATTAAGACTAACCTAAAAAACTAAACTTTTAAAACGAAACACAAGTTTAAACGAAACACAAATTTATCAATAACTCAGCAATAATGTTTCGATTCATCATATATATATGTATAAATATATATATATATATATATATATATATATATATATATATATATATATATATATATATATATATATATATATATATATATATATATATATATATATATATATATATATATATATATATATATATATATATATATATATATATATATATATATATATATATATTTATATATAAATATAAATATATATATATATATATATATATATATATATATATATATATATATATATATATATATATATATATATATATATATATATATATATATGCATTTGTTTATACCGCAGTGACAATACTTGATAGCAATCTCACAACATAAACCAACGAAATACTTTTGAAGAACCGATGACAGCGATGTTTTTGTTTGAATGCCATTCGACGCTCGTGCCATTCACACGCCTCAACAAACAAATATAACAGCTTGAGTACGATTTGGTCCACTCTCACAGTGAATCGACGTAGCATCATTATTGATAAGAGGTTAGCAGAGTGCGGTATATGTATCGGGCTATAGTCTTACACCAGCGCAGGAACGTAGTGTTCTTGGTTACAAATTTGACGGTGCCCAAACATAACGCATACCCTTCAAATTTTAGATATTATTAGAAATACTAAAATGTGGCGCTTTTTCAGAACGGGACACTCAAACGATTTGGAAAATATCCTTTTAGTCAAAATTATTGTTATTAGCATTGCAGTATACATTTTTTCTGATAACAAATCGTAATGAAAACAAAGCACTAACCATCTCGTCTGAATGGCATAATATTTTTTAAAAATTGATTCACTTTGAAATCTGGCATTATTGCTGGCAGTGTACTGGAAAACATGTTTCAGTAGGAAATGGTTTCTGGTGGGATTTTTGAATAGTTCACTAATGGGGTGAAAAGCTTTAGCAGGCTTACAGTCAGTATAATTTGCATGTGTGTAGCAGAAACATTCCTTTTAATGAATTCTGCGCGTTCGCACCAGTAGTTATCCCTGTTGAACGTCAATGAAAAAAGCTACTATCATTGAGATTTATATACGCTTTGATAGTATGATTACTGCTTTTTTGCTCTGAATATCACTTCATACAATTTTTTATGAATGGAATATTTACAACATGTAGAATATCTCCAATTTTAAATCGAATGGAAATGGAAATAAAAGGACAGTTGGCGAAGAAAATAATATGAATAAATTTTGGAATTATTTATGCTAAGAAACCTTTTAGAGTTATTTGAATTATGAGATAAGGTTTGAAATTATTAAATTCATTTGAAATCTCTTGGTATTATTCTAGGAAAATATGAGTTTTTCTTGAGAAGTTAAGTTCAAAAAGGTCTGAAGAAGTTGACAGCACTCGAATTAAAAATGCATGGAATTTTATGGAGGCTTAAAGAATTTTATCTGTAATTTTTTAAGATATTTAAAAACTCATAACTTAAATGTGACTATTCTATAAGATTCTATAAAACTGCACAGGATTTTGAAACTTACCACCTACACATAAATTTTTACTTTGATGGATGAGACCAATGGTCTCATATATTCTGCGTATTCAAAAGGTTGGAACAACGTCTGAACTGATGAATTTTATGAAATTGGGTCAATGAGGAATTAATGAGCTCGTCCAACTTTCTGCATTAACAATCATCAATTACCGTTACTGGTCATTTCGAAACCACCCTCCATTTATCGCTCAGATAATCCATATAATGTTTACATACATACTTTATCAGTTCAACTGAATAGCAAATGTGTTTCTCTTGCCTCCTTCACTATCCCTACAAAATTATAACACAGGGTATAGGATAAATTCGCCAGCATAGCACCTCACGCAGTAGCCCAGCGATTCTGGAAAACAGTATGACTGCAAGCTTTGTTGTACTGCTGCAGTAAAACACGATACGATAGAGCACATCAATTAAAATGTATAAAAAAACATTTACTGTCACCGCTGGGCACCACTGGGTCGCACAATACTATTAGACGAATTGTAATCAATTTACGCAGAATTGAAGGAATTTTTCAACAATTGTATTTTGCCAGTAGTGAATTCCATATAATATTACTTGTTAAAAATGTAGCAATAAATGTTTATTTCTATATATCACAATAGATTTTAGAATGAAGTGTATACCCATATTTTTGTTATGATTTCAATCATTTAAGGGGGGACCCTACTCTAGAAGGTCGAAAAATCATGAATTTTCATATTTTTTTTTGGCTGTCTAGAGTAAAGTGAAGTCTTTGGCTATTTTGGCGATTGATTAGGGTATATTTGAAGATGTATTTTCCATGTCGTGAATGTAAATATAGTGAGTATTACACTGTTGGCAGCTGAGAACGTGGATGCTCTCTCTAAATCAGTACCTAACTGGTGGTAAGTTTTTCTCAGCTTCTAGTAGACCGATCGGGCTGAATTTTTTTTTCAGTATATAGAAACATATTATCTATCTTGTTACGTAGCCATTTTTGAAAATTCCAAAAATTGCCATTTTAGTAAAAAAATTGTTTTTTTTTCATGAAAAATCACTATTTAAAAAATCATAAAACATTGAAAAACTCAGATATCAAAAAACGGCTACGTAACAAGTTAGATAATCCATTTTTACATGTTAAAAAAAATATTCAGCAAAATCGGTTCAGTAGATGCTGAGAAAAATTTACCACCAGTTGAAAAAACATGGTTCCGAGAAAAACACTGCCAATAGCGTAATACTTACTATATTTGCACCCACGGTAAACAAAATACATCTTCAAATATACCTTAATCCATTGCCGAAATGCCCGAACACCTCACCTTTCTCTAAACATCCGCAAAAAATATCACGAAAATTCATTATTTTTCAACTTTCCAGAGTGGGGTCCCCCCTTAATGTAAAAGCTTTTGATTGTTAGCATACCTATAATTTTGGCATTAGTCTAGTGCTACTTAAAATATACGAGACACACATTAGTTCTACTCACACTGCGTACTATGGTTTGTTTGAATATGTTATATGCATTATGAGTTGAACCACTGAAATCCGCACTTATACATATAAAATGATGCCTGGAATTTAACAACATTTGCTATGACATAAATAAATTGAAATACAGTTTTTGAAGATAGCTTTATTAAAAAAATCGTTTTGATTTGTAATTTTAGTTTTTTTTCCGATGTTCACAAAGAACTACCTAGATTAATCTAGGTTTTTCACTACGGCTTAGAATAGATATCTAGATACTTAAATCTAAATTACACTAACTTTGTATGTTTCGTTTGGTTTCGAAGATTACATTCCAGACTTCTCTTCTCAATGCATCTGCTTGCCTTTGACTTTTCTGTACTCAATACCTCAATACACCTGCTTTTGTATTTTATAATATTTCTAATTTTATAATATTCTTTGTAGGAAAGTTTTCATTCGATTAATTGAAAATCAAATGCTTATGCACTACCATCTAAATTTTTATTTTTCATTTATTTTTTTGAAACTTTCTTTTTTCTTTTGAAACTCAGTACAATATCTTATGACGCTAAATTGTATCTTGGTGTATCAAATTTCTGATTTGATTTTAACAAATCAAAGAATGAGTTTTATCGTAGAAAACATGCATTAACGAAGTCAAAAGAGCGAACAAAAACACTCCATAAACAACACAGCTGTAACTAGTAGCATCCAGTTTCGATTCAGGGAGGGTTGAACACTGCTTGCCCAGCTGAAAGGGTTTCCGAAGACCGTAGAACTTAATATCTGTTCGACGTCCTCTTCAGACATATCAGTGCTTAATGTGTAAAACTGGAATATATCACTGACCTGTGAAGAAAACAAATAAAATAAGTATTAGAATACTTATAAAAAATAACAAAAATCCTGATGATACGGAACAATCGTTGAATTCTGCACATTTTTTTTTTGAATTACGTTTAGCGGTTTCGAATGTTTCATCTTCTCGAAAACGTTATCATGCAAAATTTTAGCGCAATCGGCCTTTTGGAAGTGAACCCTCAAAGCCGAGAAAGCTTCATTGTATACACCACGAAAATTTGCACAAAAAGATTTTTGAATATTGTATGTGGTAGCACAGGATTAGGGTAGTCGGGTAGTCGATTGTATACACCACGAAAATTTGCACAAAAAGATTTTTGAATATTGTATGTGGTAGCACAGGATTAGGGTAGTCGATAATATTCGAAATTCTTATACAAAAGTATTTGAGTTGAACTTCTATTGAGATATGTTTTACCGGTGTGGCATACGTTTATACCCATATAGACCATGTTCCCACCAAACCTTGGTTTCGGAGGTTGGATGTAAGACGAGATTTCATTCGCGTGATGTCTCCAGATTATGTCCAACCACTACGGGTTAGACGCACAACTACTGCGTGTTGGGCTTACGGGCAGTAATCATTGCGCTTGTGAATTGGGGTATCATGACGTCGAACACGTAGTTTGGGTGTGAGCTAAATTGTGACGCCAGATCCTTACTTTTGAATATCCTCAGGGCTTGAAGAATACAACCCTATGTTCCGTTACGCGATATCTTGGCCCAACGAAACACTTCATACTTGATGCTGATCTATGGCCATTCAATTTGACTCATCTAACAATGCCAACAAACTGAACCATAGATAAAAAATAAAAAAATATACTAGTTTTAGTTCTAGACTTAGTTTGAGCTCGTCGGCAGTGAGTATAAAGAATAAGATCCAGTTGGCTCCGTTAAACATTATAGGTATGTATAGTGCCATGTTTGATAAAAAAAGATTTTCCAGATTGCTTGATTAATTTGGAAGTAATTTGGCTTTTACCGTACACATGGTGAATCTTGTATAAAGTGGTATGATTTCCATTAAAACAATATTGGGACAGTTCACTTCCATTAGTTTGAATTTGCTTAGTAAAATTCATTTTTACTATCCCAATAACCAAACAGAACATGATCATAAATCTATCATAATCAAGCCCAGACCAGATTCACCAATATTTGTGTCTAGTTTTAAAACAAGAATGTACAGTTTTTGCAAAAGAAGAAAACGAAAGGCAGTGCAAAAACGGCCTATGATGTCATGAAAAGCTGAATTGAAATTATTAGTATTTCATTATGTCAGAGCATAACCATGCCGAGCAACCCATCGTCCAATATTGACCAGTTATGATTTAAATAAAACATGATTTGAAAGAATACAATTATCAAGTTAACCACTATGAGCTTTTCGATTTAAAATAACAATCTGAATTCATTGGAATACACACATTTTACAAAAAATGTTGAATATATTTTCATAAACTTGATCTTCAATAAATTTGGCATGATTCTCCTGAAAAACAACTGAATTAGGGATTGTTTTTTGAGTCGAGTGTCTCTTGAGCTTGAGACATTTCGTAATTGCCCCTCCGTGATCGATCTGAGCTAGCGATGTTGCACAAGGAACCACGTATATGACTCAAAAATTCAGTAACACCGCGAAAATATACAAAGAACGCGCGCGCGTAAACTATTAAAGGTGCAGTATTAAAAATGTTGTGTCAGAATTAGAGTAAAGCCAAATTTAACTTTATTTTGATGAGTTATTTATCTGTTAATGAAAAATCAGAAGAATTGTTTGCAAAGCCACACCCAAAGAATAAGTTCTAAGCTTTCCTTTTCGTAGTTCTTTGAAAGAAAGACCCTCCAAAGAGTAATAAAATAACTCTATAGAAATATTGTGCTGTCCCTGAAAAGATTCAAAAAGGCATCCGGGGTCGATTTCCGGCCTCTGGATGTCTTCCCGGTTTGGAAATACTCATATTAGGCGGTATTTGATCATTTCTGGATGTTTCGTAATTTATCCGTTACGTAATTTAAGGGGAAAACTCATCATAGATGGACGCTTATTTAATTACAAAGAGGGGAGATTGAATTTGCGTTACTTTTTGTCACATATTTTCTCAAAACTAAAAATTTTTGGGGGAAGCAGGTTGCTCAGCGTTACGTAATTTAAGAAGGAAAGTATATTGAACGTTACGTAGTGTTACAAAGAAAGGAGGGGGTTTGAATCCTAGATTTTTAGTGCTGCGTAATTCTTGTACGACATCTAACTAATTTTCCAAACGTTTACACACTTAACACTTATATCTGAGAAACTTGTCCGATAAGCGAAAACCTCTGGATACAAATTTTCAAGATGAACTATTCAACGGTTTAAAAATAAAAAAGGTTAATGTAATTGTCCTTCCTTTTAACTACGCCTCTCGTGGTCTCCGTGGTTCTGTGGTTAGCGATGTCGGTCGGCTAACTCTTCCACACGGTTGTGATATCGGGTTCGATTCCCGATCAGGTCGAGGAACTTTTCGAGCTGGAAATTTTCTCGACTCAGCACTGGGGCACGGTGTAACGTTGTACTTATCCTACAACATACAAAATGTGCCGAAAACAATATCGATAACGAATTCTCTCAACTAATCTAGTTGATCGAGACCGCATTAGCCCCCAGGCTAGCGTGCGATATTGTTTAACTACGCCTCAGATACAGAAAAATCAGTGTCATAGGATTATACCTTGTACCTGAGAACCTACATATACAAAATGATACGGTAATCTTGTTTGTTTCAGAAGTTTACAAATAACAAATTTATCTCCCCTCTCTGAACATGCTTATAAGAAAGATAAAACTAAAAGTTATGGAAACAAATACGCTGCTATATGACCTTTATTTACCGAATTATATGATAATCGGTAAGGCGGCTTCAAAATTGATAAAGGTTGACAATATTCATCTACTTCATTCCCCTCCTCTTAACTACTTCACTGGGATATAGCGAAGTTTTAGTCATATCTGCGTAAAGAAGTAGTTGATTGATGGTTGTAAGACAAACACTAGGGGTAAATTATTATTGAAGACATATTTGGGAAAATGTCTCGTTTTTGTGAACAAGTCCGGAGTGATTTGCGATAAGGGTGCAACTGGCAAACGATAAACTTTGGGGAACATCAGTTTGAAAAAATTGCAAGTACATTTTCAAATCGTAATTTCAAAGGAAGTGGCTAACCCTAACATCAATACCAACAATCGACGTGAAATAAACCTGTCTTATAGTTTCCTAACAATACTTCATTAAATTTGCGCATTTATGGCTAAAATCTGCGCTTTTCTTCTGACCCTTTTCAAATGAACCTTCTTTCCTTCTGACAACGGAATTGCCCTCTATTACGCCTTAAAGAATTCTGACAACGAGATACGCCCACCTTTCTTTCGCCTTGTTTTTATTTTTCCTTAAGTTGCGTTCCTTTTAAATCGAGGGAATGTGCAATGAGTTATAACATCGAGTACAACATATAGCGAATTTCTTTATTCTACCAGCTCACCTCGTTTTGACTTGGAGTCACCCGAACTGCTGTCAAAACCCTTCTTTTTTCGCTTGAATTTGACCTAGAATTGACCTGGAAGCGCCTGCAAAACAGACAGGTTCGCACTGTAACTTTTGTCAGTTTTGCGAGTGGGTTCATCAATACTATTATATCGTATCACATTCGTTGTTTTGCTTTCGTCTCGATTAGACGCAAATTGTTCAGCTCTGCTTAATTCGCAAAATAACAATACACGAGTTATCGTACGGGTGTTTTTTTTTTGTCGGTTAGTTCTTGTGCAGTGCGATAACAATAGGCTGCAATATATCGGCAGAAACATCTTCTGCACACTGGTAGGGGCAGGCTACCCCGCCAGTGATCCAATACGCAGCTGATATATCAGCAAGAATAATTCCCCCGCACCGCTCTTACCCCGCTAGCAGCACGAACCACCATACGATCG
>NC_073695.1:280454879-280531641 GCF_029784165.1 Wyeomyia smithii
ATTATTATTATTATTATTATTATTATTATTATTATTATTATTATTATTATTATTATTATTATTATTATTATTATTATTATTATTATTATTATTATTATTATTATTATTATTATTATTATTATTATTATTATTATTATTATTATTATTATTATTATTATTATTATTATTATTATTATTATTATTATTATTATTATTATTATTATTATTATTATTATTATTATTATTATTATTATTATTATTATTATTATTATTATTATTATTATTATTATTATTATTATTATTATTATTATTATTATTATTATTATTATTATTATTATTATTATTATTATTATTATTATTATTATTATTATTATTATTATTATTATTATTATTATTATTATTATTATTATTATTATTATTATTATTATTATTATTATTATTATTATTATTATTATTATTATTATTATTATTATTATTATTATTATTATTATTATTATTATTATTATTATTATTATTATTATTATTATTATTATTATTATTATTATTATTATTATTATTATTATTATTATTATTATTATTAGTATAAGTATTATTACTATTGTTATTATTATTAGCATTACTGTCTTTTTTTTATTTGATCCATTGTAGTTTGAAATATTGTTTTTAAAATTTAATACCAACTATTTGATCCCCCCCCACACATTCGAATATTTATCGTTTGTGTGCGGTAGAGCGTAACGCTACCGCAAAATGGACGACATGCAGGTGCAACTTTTCCTGGATATGGAAAAAAATGGGAAGAAATTAAAATTTCCCCCAGCAGTTCTCCCTTACCTTCCCCTGTACCATCCCCGCTACCTAGCCCAGTACCAAGGGTACCGGAAATACGGGTAAAAGCTTACCCAGATGCCGCTAGCGGTCCCTACGTTGTTTACTTCCGGCCCATAAAATAACCTTTGAATATAATTCAAATAGGCAAAGACCTGGCAAAACAGTTTCCGGCCGTAACCGAGATTACGAAGGTGAGGCCGAACAAACTGCGAGTAGTCGTGAGTAGCTTGAAGCAAGCAAACGAAATTGCTAGCTACGAGCTCTTTACAAGGGAGTACCGCGTGTACATCCCTGCCAAGGACGTGGAGATCGACAGTGTGGTTACCGAAGGAAGCCTCACGGTCGATGACATTTTGCGTCACGGGGTTGGCTGTTTCAAGAACCCCCTAATTTAAAATGTAAAGATACTGGATGTCAAGCAATTGCATTCAGTATCCATCGAAGAAGGGAAGAAGAAATTCCTCCCTTCGGATTCCTTCCGGGTGACATTCGCCGGATGCGCACTGCCGAGCTACATAGCTTTGGACAGGGTTCGTCTGCCTGTACGCCTGTTTGTACCGCGGGTCATGCATTGCCAAAATTGCAAGCAGTTAGGCCATACAGCCACCTATTGCTGTAACAAGGCACGCGAGGAAAAAATTAAGCGTTCCCTTAAGGAACGATCAAAGCGCTCTTTTGCAGAAATTCTTAATACAGGAAACATCTTTTCCTTTTTGCCAACCGATGAGGGTACATCTGACGATCCCGTCGAAGGGTGTTCTTATGCCTTGCCAGAGGGATCTAGGAAGAGGAGAATGCTCTACTCTCCTAATCTTCCTCGCAAAGGTCGTAAGATAACCCCTAGCGGAATGACCAATAAGCCAACACAAAAAGGAAGCGGTGAAGAAAAACCGAAGCAAGTACCCCCCGGTTTTAACTTCAAATCAAACCAGGAGTACCCAACGCTTCCTGGGGCACCAAAAACCCCTCGTGCACCCATTTCTCGATCAGAAGACATAAAAGAAACAGGGTTCATAAAATTCTCTGATATTGTGGACTGGATATTAAAACATTCATCATACCAGATCCCCTTCAAAACATTCTTCTTGCCCTTCTCCCTACAGTGAAAACCTTTTTGAAGCAACTCACAGCAACTTGGCCCCTCATTTCAGCTATCGTATCTTTCGATGACTAATTCGTCGAGGAATTTTGGCACTTTGTTACAGTGGAACTGCAGAAGTATCATCCCCAAATTTGATTTATTTTCACATTTGATAAACACATACAATTGTGAAGCGTTCGCGCTCTGTGAAACTTTTCTCAATTCAAATGACCAACTTAATTTCCACGGTTTTAACATCATTCGTCGAGATCGAGACTCACACGGTGGAGGGGTACTTTTAGGGATCAAAAAGTGCTATTCTTTTTTCAGAATCGACCTCCCCTCGATCTCGAATATTGAAGTTGTTGCTATTCAAACAAATATGAATGGAAAAGACCTATGCCTTGTTTCGTTATATATTCCCCCATCCGCGCGGATTGAACAGAAGCAACTCCTTGATATGGCAGAATTGCTTCCCGCACCTTTTTTGATTTTGGGAGATTCTAACTCTCACTGTTCGCTATGGGGGTCGCTGTACGACGACAACCGATCTTCTTTAATTTGTAACTTGATCGACGACTTCAATGTGACACATTTGAATACTGGGGAAGCGACACGTGTACCTAATCCTCCAGCACGTGAAAGCGTGCTTGACCCATCCCTCTGCTCGACATCACTAGCGTTAGATTGCCAGTGGAAAGTAATCAACGATCCCCACGGTAGTGATCATCTTCCAATCGTTATATCACTTGCTAATGGTTCAACTCCCCCGAACCCAATCAATATTTCCTACGACCTTGCACGTAATATTGATTGGAAGCGTTATGAGTCTATTATAGCGGAATCTATCGAGACTCACGAGGAACTTCCTCCGGCGGAAGGATACGCGTTCTTAGCTGGCTTGATAATCGACGCCGCGACTCAAGCTCAGACGAAACCGATACCCGGGGTAACGATTAGACAGCGCCCTCCCAACAAATGGTGGGACAAAGAGTGCTCTGAGCTGTACGCGCGAAGGTCCGCGGCGTATAAGGACTACCGGGAGTACGGCACTGTCAACCTACTTCGAAAGTACGAGGCACTGGGCAGGCAGATGAAGAGCTTAGTAAAGGCGAAAAAACGCGGGTACTGGCGGCGGTTCGTAAACGCGTTGTCGAGGGAAACAGCGATGAGCACTCTTTGGGATACCGCCAGGCGCATGCGGAACCGTGACGTTTCGAATGAGAGTGAGGAGTATTCAGATCGCTGGATACGCGATTTTGCCAAAAAGGTCTGTCCGGACTCTGTACCGGAACAGAAAACCTTTCGCGACGCGTTTTTAGTAACTACGGAAGAGCCTCCATTTTCGATGTTGGAATTTTCAATGGCTCTCCTGTCGTGCAACAATAAGGCTCCAGGGTTAGATAGAATAAAATTCAACCTGTTGAAGAATCTACCCGACTCTGCAAAAAGACGCTTGTTGAATTTGTTCAACAAGTTTCTTGAGCTAAATATTGTTCCGCATGACTGGAGGGAGGTAAAAGTCGTTGCTATTCGGAAGCCCGGGAAACCTGCCTCTGATCACAATTCATATAGGCCGATTGCGATGCTCTCTTGCCTCCGGAAATTAATGGAGAAAATGATCCTCTTACGGTTAGACAAATGGGTCGAAACAAACGGTTTACTTTCAGATACTCAATTTGGCTTTTGGGGCAAAGGGACGAACGATTGCCTAGCGTTGCTTTCTACTGAAATTCAACTCGCATTTGCTCGAAAAGAGCAAATGGCTTCTGCGTTCTTAGATATTAAGGGGGCTTTTGACTCTGTCTCTGTAGAAGTTTTAAGCGCGAAACTTCATTCGCAGGGACTTTCACCAAATTTGAATAACTTTCTGCTCAATTTGTTGTCAGAAAAGCATATGTATTTCTCACATGGCGATTCGACAACTTCCCGCATTAGTTACATGGGCCTTCCCCAGGGCTCATGTTTAAGCCCTCTCTTATATAATTTTTACGTCGATGACATCGATGAATGTCTTGCAAATTCATGCACGCTAAGGCAACTTGCAGACGATAGCGTTGTATCCATTACTGGTAGCGAGGCTAGCGATCTGCAAGGACCATTGCAAGATACCTTGGACAATTTGTCTGAATGGGCTCTTAAGCTGGGTATCGAATTCTCTCCGGAGAAAACTGAGCTGGTCGTTTTTTCTAGGAAGCATAATCCAGCTCAGCTGCAGCTCCTACTAACGGGTAAAACAATCACTCAGGTTTTAGTCGCTAAATATCTCGGGGTCTGGTTCGACTCTAAATGCACCTGGGCTTGTCATATTAGGTATCTGACACGAAAATGCCAACAGAGGATTAATTTTCTTCGTACGATTACCGGAACCTGGTGGGGTGCCCACCCAGGAGACCTTCTAAGGTTATACCAAACAACGATATTGTCAGATCTTGAGTACGGCTGTTTCTGCTTTCGCTCCGCCGCGAACACGCACATTATAAAATTAGAGAAAATACAATATCGTTGTTTGCGTATTGCCTTGGGTTGCATGCAGTCGACCCATACGATGAGTCTTGAAGTGTTAGCGGGTATTCTTCCGTTAAAACATCGTTTTTGGAATCTCTCTTACCGGTTGCTAATTCGATGCACAGTTATGAACCCATTAGTAATTGAAAATTTCGAGAGGTTGGTCGACCTTCAATCTCAATCCAGATTTATGACTTTATATTTTGACTATATGGCTCAAGATATTAATCCTTCTTCATACGATTCCTCCAATGTCGCACTTTTAGATACTTCTAATAATGCTATATTCTTCGACACCACCATGAAACAAGACATTTCTGGTATCCCGGATCAATTGCGACCCCAAGAGATCCCTAAGATTTTTTCCAATAAGTTTAAACATGTTAGTTATGATAAAAGGTTTTACACTGACGGATCTAATCTAGATGAGTCCACTGGCTTCGGTGTTTTCCACGAAAATTTTACCGCCTCCTACAAACTCGATGCTCCTGCTTCCGTGTACGTCGCAGAACTTGCTGCTATTCAGTACTCTCTTGGAATCATCGGAACTAGGGTTCCCATAGACCACTACTTCATCTTCACAGATAGTCTCAGTGCAATTGAGGCTCTGCGATCGATGAAGGCTGTGAAGCACACCCCGTATTTCCTGGGGAGAATATGGCGGTTTTTAAGTGCTTTAACAGATAAAAATTACCGGGTTACCTTAGCGTGGGTCCCTTCTCATTGCTCGATTCCGGGTAATGAAAAGGCTGACTCTTAGCTAAGGTGGGTGCTATTGATGGCGATATTTATGAAAGACAAATTGCTTATGATGAATTTTATAGCATTCTGCGTCAGAGAACACTCAACAGTTGGCAATCATCATGGAACTCAGATGAACTGGGACTGTGGCTACATTTCATTTTTCCTAAGGTATCGACGAAAGCATGGTTCAAGGGGTTGGATGTCGGTCGGGCATCTCTTTCGTATAGGGCTTGTAGACAGTAATCACTGCGTTTGTGGCGATGGCTACCATGACATCGAGCATGTTGTTTGGTCGTGTACCGAATTCTGTGATGTTAGGTCCGAGCTTATAGATTCCCTTCGGGCCCGAGGAAAACAACCGAACGTATCCGTTAGAGACATTATGGGATGCGGTGATCTCCAGTACATGACACAGCTATACTGCTTTCTGAAAAACGCTGACATTAAAATTTATAATTTTCTTTGTCTATTTGTCAGATTTAGGATACAAATATGCTATGCTGAAGACACGGAAACGAAGAGCCCGCATCTATGCTTACACAAATATTTCGAACCCACAACAAACAAGAATACAATTGCTCTACCAGTTGAAAAACATAGTTTTAAGTCAAAATTGTATCTCCTCTCCTCTCACCTTAAATCCCCACTAGCTCGTAGTCGGCCGCGAGAATTAAAAAAGGCCTCCCTCTTTTCCCTGCTAACGTAGAATTAATACGAATTGTACTTGGCTCAGTAAAACAGAAAATGTATCGTGCCGTGTCAAATAAACTTATTTTAAACCATATCGTATCTGTCAAAACGGTCAAAACAGGCGGGTGATGTTGGAAACAAAAGAAAAATGTGATTCGTCGCTCTGTGCAGTGGAATCATGAAGCGCAAACGAGGAATAATTGCTGCAGTTAATAAGTTTGTTATGGAATGAATGGAATCGGATTTAGATTTGGATTCCAATTCCGAATTCGAAAGTGCTTTAATCACAATTTTCAGTAAGCCATCGAGAACAAGCAGGAGTCGGGTGGCGAATTTTGTCATCGACGTAGTTGGAAAATATACGGACATACGGGAAAAGTATTTTAACAGCATCTTTTCTGTTTTCTTGCTTGTATTTGCTTTAGATACAAAAATCTCATCGTTCCTTCTATTTTCGAACGTTTGTTTTGGATAAACTGTTTTGTCGCCCTTCACTAAAAGCTTAATTTAAATAATTTTATCGATTCATACAGAGAAAGGATTCTTGCCATAAATTTTGTAAGTCTTTTCGAAACCAATGGTGTAATAAAACGATTTGTTTACATTTTGTTAGTTGCGCCCTAATCGCAAATAACTCCGGAAGTATCTAAATTTAAAGTTTTCTCAAGGTTCTCCTTTTTAAAAGTTAACCATTGAGTTGAAAAATTGAATCCTTTTTTTTATTTTGCTTTTCGAAAGAATTAATTCTGTAAAAACTACAACAATAATAATTTATTGGTATGCGTTGACATTTGGTATAAAATTTCTGTATGCTGCACAATATTTTTTCATTAAAATCCGAAATTATTTGTCAACTATGAAAGAATAGAGCCATCACTTACTAGATAATTGATTTCAACGGAATTGCTCATTCAGTTGTTACACAATCCATTAATTCTCGCACCCTCTGAGTATTCTGTTAGGCGTGAAATCAAACACTCTACCTAAAATGATTGAAAACTTACCTCATTCCAGCCGTATCGATTTTTCGCCTGCACAATCGTTTCGTACACTGAATTCGGATCCAAACCTCGGATGGTGTACGTCATGATGTGCCGATAGGACTCGGTCCGCGTCGACGGTGGGTTCAGAATGACGTCGTGCCATCTGCCTGGATGCTGATAAGACTCGTTCATCTGAGTAAGCCCGGTTCATATAGGCGCGAGTTCCATGGTAACGATGCCAGTATCGTGGTGCAGCATTACGTTTTTGCATATGTGCCCGAAGGAAAGAGAAGGATTAGTTTGAATGGAACCCAGTCAAGCATAAAAAAGACTTTGGCAATTCGGATTCTTGTGACCGTTAAGTGCTCTTCCAGTTTAGCGACTGCAAACATAATTCAGATCACATTCAAATAAGTATCTTCCCGTTAGTAAAGTATAATGCATTACACGAGTAGTTTAAGCGTAGCCTTTTCTGAAACATGAACACACATACAATGATATAATTTCATTTTCTCTCTGGATATTTGGGATCCAAATGTTGAAAATATAGCTTGAATGAAAGAATAACTCTTGCACTGAATTTTTACATACCGTTTCCAACCAGAGGTCACTATCAGATAATTAAACCCGATCGAGTGGCGCTGAGTACAGAGTATATGATTGCCTAATTCAGTTCAAATCCAATAAATTTGAAAAGCTTTTGTGATTATGCTTTTCTAAATGCGAAGTGTTGAATGATAGACACATTTATCTAATTTCCTGAATTTTCAGTCGTCATTTAACTTTGAAATATCCCAACCAAACTACTTACCAGATAACAATGATATGACGGCATAATTACGATTAACCCACACTTCGATCTAAATTCTTGCAATAGTGTTACACCCCAAGAACGCATAAAAATAAATGATACAATCGTTTATTTAGTTAAATGCTTTGAATGCTGTTACCACGATGGATGATATTGGTAGAAAAGAGATCGCACATTCAAATCTATTAACAGCAATAAATATGTTCCCCTCATTTGAAAGTAATAAAGTTTAAAATAATTTAACGAACATTTTTATTGGTACATCATTGGAAAAAGTATAATCACGAGGCTGCGTTCGAAAACAAAAGTATTTATTCAGGTCAAATCTACTCATAACGTATCGAATAACATAAAAAATGCTAACGGGTGACAACTAAATTTTCGAAACTTTTTCTCTACAGCTGTCTAAAAAAAGGTATACATACTTAGAAAAACTTAGAAAAACCAACTTATTTCTCATGAAAATAGATTCTTTATCAACCTAAAATCAACCTTGGACGACACTGAGGCAGATTAGTTGGGTTGCTTATATTGGGTACAAATGGGGACGAATGGTTGATCAGGAACATTTGTGTTTTTTCAGTAATAAGATGATGCTTTATCTGGCCAAGCAGGAATCAAATTCTTTTCAAACATTCAATCTAGTACACATCTTGATTAATATCTAAGCCACTTGGCATGAACCATGATTTTGACATGAAGAACGAAGTCTTTTTTGTCCATTACTTTGGCCGATCTTCACCAACCTACCTGTCGAATTGTTGTTAAGAATTGCAGGAAATTATACACAGTCGAATCAGTGCGTCTTGAACTGTCCTACAGATCAGACGTTTTTTCGGTTGCTTGTGGACTGGTCTTTGACTGCCTATAGCTTCAAAGTTTGTGTTTTGTCAGTGTGTCTTTTAAAGACTACCTGAAAGTTATTTCCCATCAGTCTTTCTCAAGACTACCTACTTTTGAATTTAACATTTGTTTTAACTATTTTCGTATCACCTGAAATGGCTGGACGGAAAAAGAAACCTCGCATCGCTGCGGGGAGGAAAAGAGAGGCATCTCTTTCTGACACTTCGAGTGTGTGTAGTGACAATCCTTTTGATATTTTGCCTGAGCAAGAAGCTGGTGAAATGGAAGTTATTAATAATGAAACTATACAAAATATAAAATCTTTAAAAAAGGAGAAAGTTCCACCTATTGTGGTAACTATTTCTTCTGAATTTAATATATTCAAAAAGGAACTTTCAACGTTTGTTTCTGAAGTTAAAGTTACCTATCAAATTGGCCGTAGAGGTGAATGCCGCTTATTAGCCGACTCAGTAAAGGGTCGTGATCGTCTTGTTCAGTATTTAACTGACAAGATGTACAAATTTTTTACATATGACACCAAGAACGCCAAGCCGTTCAAGGTTGTCTTGAAAGGTCTCACCAACGATCAAACCGTTGATGAGATCAAACTTACTTTAACAGAATTACTTGGCATAGCCCCTACCCAAGTAATTCTAATGAAACAAAAATCACGAGGCGAAAACAGTCAGAGAACTGGAATTTCCCTTGTTAATTATTTAATTCATTTTAACCGCAATGAGGTTAACAACTTAAAATTTTTTGAAAAAGCACATGCTTTGTATAATGTGCGTGTAAAGTGGGAAATTTATAGGAAGTATGGCGGAGGTGAAAAGCATATCACCCAATGCCGTACTTGCCAACGTTATGGCCATGGTTCCAAATTCTGTAACATGGACCAAAAATGTCTTAATTGTGGAGACTCTTCTCACAAAAAGGACACATGTCCTGTGAAAGAGAGTAAAAATTTTCGCTGTGCGAATTGTAACGGCAACCATATGTCAAATTTTTATCAATGCCCAGTCCGTTTAGCAATTGTTAAGGCAAGGCAAGGTAAACAAAATTCAATTTCTCAATTAAAACCAACTTCAAAACAAAATTCTCCAAGCGTACCAGTGACGCATAGTTTACCTACTCCTTTGCATACCCGTTTAACTTATGCACAGGTTACAGGTAGTTCGAACATTATACCGCCTAGTGTTGGTAGTTCGAAAATGACCGTTAATATGGGTAAGCAAAACACGCTAGAAAATAATTGTACACCTATCACTCCAGCTAATATTGCTACCGAAAATATTTTTTCTAATGTCAACTGCCTGGGGCCTATTACGGCAGGTAAACTTTCTTTTTTGCAACAGGCAATGTTCGATCTTATGAACGCCATGTTGCAGGCAAAATCAATGTTTGAAGCCATTCAAATAGGCACAAATTTTACTATTAAAATTGTTTCTAATTTAAAATTTAGCAATGATTTTAAATAAAACAATTAAAATATTAAATTGGAATGCTCGCTCATTGAAGGCCAATGAGAATGAGCTTTTTAATTTTTTAACAGTAAATAATGTGCATATTGCGATTATTACTGAAACATTTTTGAAACCTAACATAAAATTGAAATATGATCCCAATTACGTGGTTCATAGATATGATAGGATTCAGGGTTCCGGCGGTGGAGTTGCAATTGTTATTCATCGCCGAATTAAACATCGTGCTCTTCCCCATCTTGAGACGAAAGTTATTGAAACTTTGGGAATTGAAGTTCAAACTGAACTTGGGATTTTATTTATTGCCGCAGCATATTTACCATTTCAATGCACACGCGAGCTCAAAAATTATTTTAAAGGTGATTTACAAAAACTCACCAGAAATCGTTCGAAATTTTTCATAATCGGCGATTTTAACGCTAAACATCGTTCATGGAATAATTCTCAAAGTAATTCCAATGGCAAAATTTTATTCAATGATTGTTCTTCAGGATACTATTCTATTTTGTCTCCGAATAGTCCTACATGCTTTTCTTCTGTAAGAAACCCTTCAACAATTGATTTGGTGCTAACAGATCAAAGTCATGTATGTAGTGATTTGATCACACATGCTGACTTTGATTCTGACCATCTTCCAATAACTTTTTCTTTATCACATGAATCAGTTTTAAACCCTATGAGCTCTGTTTTTAATTATAACAAGGCTAATTGGGAAAGATACAAAACTCATATTGAGAGAAATTTCAATAATGAGCTTGATTTGCAAAACGAAGTGAGTATTGATTCCGCTTTGGAAGCACTTAAATGTGCAATTGTTGATGCCAGGAATTATTCTGTTCCAAAGGCTCAAGTGAAATTTGATTCATCAATAATTGACGAAAATCTTCAACTTCTAATTCGTTTGAAAAATGTCCGCAGACGTCAATATCAACGTTCTCGTGACCCTGTTTTTAAAACTATTTATAAAGATTTACAGAAAGAGATTAAACATAGATTTACTCTTCTGAGAAATCAAAATTTTGAGACTAAAGTTGAAAAATTGAAACCATATTCAAAACCATTTTGGAAGCTGTCGAAGATTCTTAAGAAACCTTCAAAGCCTATTCCAGTTTTAAAAGATGGTGAACGTTTTCTTGTATCCAATGAACAAAAGGCTCAAAGACTTGCTCAGCAGTTTGAGAGTGTTCATAACTCAAATTTGAATTTTGTGAGTCCAATTGAAAATGAAGTCACACGTCAATTTGATTTAATTTCTTCCCAGAATTTTTTACCTGCAGAAATAATTGAAACTAACTTGAATGAGATTAAATCAATTATTAAAAATTTCAAAAATATGAAAGCACCTGGTGACGATGGAATCTTTAATATACTAATCAAACATCTCCCTGAGAGCACAATGGAATTTTTAGTGAAAATTTTCAATTGCTGCTTCAAAATTGCATATTTTCCCAAATTATGGAAAAATGCAAAAATTACTCCCATTTTAAAACCGGATAAGAACCCAGCTGAAGTTTCAAGTTATCGACCAATCAGTTTGCTTTCTTCAATAAGTAAACTGTTTGAGAGAATTATTCTTAACAGAATGATGTCACACATCAACGAAAATTCAATTTTTGCAAATGAACAGTTTGGATTTCGCCATGGGCATTCCACAACTCATCAATTGCTCAGAGTTACTAATATGATACGAGCTAACAAATCTGAAGGTTATTCCACTGGAGCTGCTCTTTTAGACATAGAAAAAGCATTCGACAGTGTTTGGCATAAAGGTTTGATTGCGAAATTGCAAACTTTTAATTTTCCAATTTTCCTAATCAAAATTTTAAAAAATTATCTTACTGATCGAACTCTGCAGGTTGTCTATCAGAATTCAAAATCTGATAGGTTTCCTGTCAGAGCAGGTGTACCTCAAGGTTCAGTCTTGGGTCCAGTCCTGTACAACATATTCACTTCAGATCTTCCTGATTTGCCTCCAGGATGCACAAAGTCATTGTTCTGCGATGACACAAGCATTTCCGTAAAAGGAAAAAGTCTTCGTGTCATATGCAGTCGATTGCAGAAAAGTTTAGATATTTTTTCTTCCTACTTGCAAAAGTGGAAAATCTCTCCCAATGCTTCTAAAACTCAAATGATAATTTTTCCGCATAAGCCTAGGGCTTCTTTCCTCAAGCCAAACAATAATCACGTTGTCAAGATGAATGGGGTTATTTTAAGTTGGTCCGACAAGGTTAAGTACTTGGGACTAATTTATGATAAAAAACTTATTTTCAAAGAGCACATTGAGAGTATACAAGCCAAGTGCATCAAATATACGAGATGTTTATATCCTCTCATTAACAGGAATTCTAAACTGTGTTTAAAGAACAAACTTTTGATTTACAAACAAATTTTTAGACCAGCAATGCTTTATGCTGTACCGATCTGGTCAAGTTGCTGTTCAACAAGGAAGAAAACGCTCCAAAGGATTCAGAATAAAATTCTGAAAATGATTTTGAAGCGTCCTCCTTGGTTTGGTACACTCGAATTACATAGACTTACTGGTGTTGAACCATTAGAAGCTATGTCAAATAAAATTATTAACAATTTTCGACAAAAATCGTTGCAATCCTCAATTGTTACGATAAGCTCTCTTTATAGCCAATAAGTTAGCAATTAAGTTAGTTGTAAGTTTACTTCCCCTTTCCTGACAAGTAGGTTTAAATCCCTACGAATGATAAGTCCTAATTGCGAAAGCAAACAAATCCTAACAATCAAAATTACAAATTTCTAACAGTGTTGAGAAGTCACCATTTGTGATTGGACACACATACTCATTATTTACTAATATTTATCATAAATACTTAAGCTACTAACAAATCCCCCCTTAAAAAAAAAAAAAAAAAAAAAAAATACACAGTCGAAACCAGAACTTTTTGGTTTTAAATGGTTTACGTAAACATTTTGCCTAAGTTTTTGAGCCGTTCAGATGGAACCGTACAAATTGCTCGTACAAATCAAAAAAACTTGCATAAAGGGGAGAGAAAGAGAGAGTTCATATATACATACTTTCATTTTTCCATGAGCGTGTTTATTGTTGAATAAAAGAGCCTCGAAAAAAATCAAAAATTTTAGTTGCCACTCGTTGCACTATTATTAAAAAATAATATATGGTAATGGAAAAAAATAAAACTAACCGCTACAAATGACATTTAGATATTTTTCTTTTGAAAAATAATAGAACTTTTAAACCTACCATCAATTTTCGATAGAGCAAACGTATTTCCTCAATCGGTAGAAATGATTCAACGCTCCATGTTAGGTTATACATTTCCCGATAGCGGCTGTACATAGGTGAATGGAACTGGGCCGGACTGGGACGACCGGATACCTCTATATATTTTTTGGCACGACCAAGTGAATTTTCAGCTACGCAACTAGGATAGTTGAAATAAAATTTAAAGCAAATATAATGGCTGAGCCGAATCTTCAAATACTTACCTGTAGTTACCGAAATCAGATGGGCGCACATTTCGAATCGCTAAGTAATGCTTATCACCCCTAGTGTCCATCGTTCGTCGATCATTTGGATGGAGGAGGAAGGAATCCTGATACCACATCATCTGCAAGTTGAAGGTGATTTTATAATACTATGAACTATGGAAGAAAATTTTAAGTTTTAATATGATTATAACTCGAAATGAAATAAATAATTTGAAAAGAATGAATATCAGGTTACAAACCAAAACAATCTAAGCTCAACAAACTGCGGCGGTTCCCAATTCGACGAACTAAATAACTAAACGCAGAGCACATAGGATTTGAAACTGATTCATGTGATATGGAAAAAGTTCCAACGCTTACAAAGCGACTGCAGTCCATCTAAGCCCTGAAGAAGGCGCTATGTAAGCGTTGAAATGCGCATTTGCAAATGGTAAGTGAAAAGTGATAGAATTAAAAAGTGAAGTGAAATAAAAGTGTAGTGTAAAGGTGCCGCCACACGGACGCTATTTCCCTTAGTTTTTTCATCACTGAATAGTAGGCTATGAACTATTCGGGCATGACGGAGTAGTTCAGGGTCTCTATGTTATAGCTTTTGACAATACAATCCCGCGTTATGATGAAAAAAATGCTTTTTACAATCAACTATGACTTAGAAACTAAGGGAGTTAGCGTCCGTGTGGCGGCACCTTAAAAGTGTGTGGATTCTGCTCAAGTAAAAATTAGTAGTTCAGGGTCTCTATGTTATAGCTTTTGACAATACAATCCCGCGTTATGATGAAAAAAATGCTTTTTACAATCAACTATGACTTAGAAACTAAGGGAGTTAGCGTCCGTGTGGCGGCACCTTAAAAGTGTGTGGATTCTGCTCAAGTAAAAATTAATTAATTTCATTCAAATGATTACAATTGTTCATAATAAATAAAACACCCAACGAATACTTTCCTGCATAATGTAACTGCTGGATACAGGAAACAGAAAAAGTTTCGAATTTTATTTTTATAACAAAATGTATTCTAGAAATTAATGTGTATAGAAAGTATCCAACGCTTTCGAAATAATGACTGATTTGATTTCATCACTTCCTCTTTGTTGCTAAAAGCTACTGCAAATATATCTATACGAACTAAGCTGTAAAGACAAAACCACAATTTTGGTTACAACTACATTTTGCCTTTGCGATACAAAATAGCGGTTAGTTATTTCAGTCGAGTAGCTATGCTACAGACGAGACCCCAACTAGAAACTGAAGAAAAAAAAAACATTTCTGGGAGAAGCTAGAATGTATAAATAACGGTACGAATGTAATGTAGTTTAACAGTTGCAACAGATGATGAATAAATCAAAAGAGAGGATGAGTTGTACTACTAAATCAAATGAACAAAAAAATCGTACAACTAGTGGATGGAGAACTCCGAAATTTAACCACGCATAAAAAAATAAAGTTATTTTTTAGGTAAGCTTCTTTTTTCGGTGCTCACTTTGATTGCATTTAACTATCTGAATGAAGAAGTTGTATCTTGCCAGCACGGCAGATTGATACATAAATCATCACATTCATAAGTCACTATAATCTTATAGGTACTCTTTCATCTAACAAAACTTACCTCTGGTGTTGAGTCTCCATGAACAGTACACACTAACTGAGCTTCATATCCTTCACCTGCATGAGCCCAAGTCTTCTCGACAGTAATTTCTGGTGGAGCTGTCAAATGTGAATGAAGAATAAAAATTAAATCATGTTTGACGCTATGTGTGCGTCACCAGTGTTAAAATAATTTACTTCATAACTGTTTCTGTTCGATATAATAATATCCCATTTTACGGAAGCAGATCAAAAGCCTTGTCTTGTTCATCATTTTCAATTGTATCTCCTAAACAGTAAAGCGCTATAGACAAAGAAGAAATGTAGTTGTTCTAATGTCCAATCTAACCTAACCGTTATAGGGGAAAACACCTATCATCGATCTATTTTATTTTGTCAAGAGAAAGTCTTCAAGATTCTGTGGAATCCAGCGATAAGGAAAGGTGAGTTTGGAGAACCGGAGAATAAATGCAGAGGTCGTTTGACCATAACCGGTCTCTTATGAAAGCGGACTCTGTAATCTCGTAGTAGTAATTTACGCTTCTTCAAATTTTATTAAAGCATTTGTCATACATGTGTGAAGCCAAATCCGTCACCATTTCTATAATTTACATCGTCATAGACTCTCCGATACCGAATAATACTGTGTCACAGATTATTTCTCTGGAGGGGTTTCCAATATGTCTCCCTCTAACCAATTCATCCTCTAACCAGAAATCATCGAGATTCTGTGGAAATCAGCACTAAGGAAAGGTTAGTATGGAGAACCGGAGAATAAGTGCAGAGGTCTTTTGACCATAACCGCTCTCTTATAAAAGCGGCCTCTGTAATCTCGTAATAGTGAATTACGCTTCTCCAAATTTTAGTAAAACATTTATCGTGCATGTGTCAAGCGACAACGGATTTCCGGATAAACTGACTCGATTGATCAGAGCCACCATGGCGCAAGTGATGTGCTACGTGCGTGTTTCGGGGATACTCTCGAGTCCCTTTAAATCGCGCAGAGGGTTGAGACAAGACAAGGTGATGGACTTTCCTGTTTGCTGTTTACCATCGCCCTTGAGGGGCACGATTTTCACAAGGTCTGTTCAGCTTCTGGGCTTCGCGGATGACTTCGACATCATATCACGTAACTTTGCGACGGCGGAGGGAACTTACGCCCGACTAAAGGCCGAAGCTGGACGGATCGGACGAGTTCGTGTAGTTGGGGTCACTGGTGACCGCCGACAATAACACCAGCAAAAAGATCCAGAGACGCATCCAGGCAGGAAATCGTGCCTACTTTTCACTTCGGAAGGCACTTCGATCGAATCGAGTGCGTACAAAACCCTGATAAGACCGGTAGTCCTCTACGGGATCTCGCGGAGGATCTTAACGCTCTTGGAGTTTTCGAATGGAAGGTGCTGCGGACTATCTACGGTGGAGTACAGACGGACGACGGAGAATGGTGACGTCGCATGAACCATGAACTGCACGCGCTGCTTGGAGAGAATCCCATTGCACACCTGGCAAAAGTCAATAGGTTGCGGTGGGCCGGTCACGTCGTAAAGATGCCTGACGACAACCCTGTGAAATCACTTCTCTTCAGCAACCCCACCGGCACCAGAAATAATGGGGCGCAGCGTGCACGATGGCTCGACCAGATCGAAGGAGACTTGCGGGTGATGAGATGCCTGGGGAACTGGCGAAACACAGCCCAAAACCGAGCAACATTCTTGATTACAGCACGAGCCACCACGGCTCTCGTCTGATTGGCTTGCTTGCGTGTGTCAAGTCAACCTTTTTTTATAAATTACATCGTCATAGACTCTCCGACACCGGATAATGCTGTGTCACAGATTCTATGACATGGTTCAGAAAAGCTGACACATTATAATCAACAATACAAGTTTTCTTGGGTTCTCTTCTTCCGTATTTACAACCTTCGCGACTGTTTGCAAATGTGTTGATTAAGGACGTTGCAATACCTCCGATACTTACTTAGAACCTGTGGTCCCCGTGGTTCTGTGGTTAGTGATGTCGGTCGGCTAGCTCCCCCACACGGTTGTGATATCGGGTTCGATTCCCGATCGAGTCGAGGATCTTTTCGAGCTGGAAATTTTCTCGATTTAGCACTGGGGCACGGTGTATCGTTGACTTATCCTACACATGCAAAATGTGCCAAAAACAATATCGATAACGAATTCTCTCAACTAATCTAGTTGATCGAGACCGCTATTAGCCCCAAGGCGCTAAGCGTGCGATATTGTATTACTTACTTAGAACTTACTTAGAACCGATTCTTTTACTCCCAAAGCCCGATATTTGGTGTCGATGCTTGACAGGCGATCCTTCACCAATATCGATACACTACCCTTAGTATCGAAACAATCGACAAACTCGACAAACATTTACTCTGTGGTCTTTCAACGCATATCCGGGCTGGCAAGGAGCACCAAAAAAATATTACTGTCATATCTATAATGAGAACCAAAAATTTAAATAATAATAGGAAAAATAAAGAAAACAGATAATTTTTCAATTCGTATTAATTTTTCAGTGTACACTAAAATCGATTTTTACGCAGGGGATATATGCCGCGTAAAAAGAAAACACGTAAATTCCGGAATCCGCGTACAAAAAAAACTTCGTAAACTCCAGAACCAGCGCAAAAAAGCCGCGTGAATAAATCGCTCACAGAGCGATCTTACTTTATTTTACTTGATATATTACGCGACGCGACTGATTGTCTGATAAGTGTTGTGATACCTATACGGATCGGAAAAAATGTATGTTTCGAGCATAATCGGCGAAGCATCTACAGAAGCTGTTTGTTTGTGCGGGCAAAAAATATGCAAAAACAGCCATATGAGTTTTATTTTAAATGAGCTGATATCGAACAGCGATACCTCGCAGTATCGACACTTTTCTCATGATTATATCGAAGTATCAGCGCTTGCTTTCGATACCATTGTCGATTCTAATTATCGATGCTAAATGATATCGCAACGTCCTTAGTGTTGATACAAATTTGACAACGGTCGAACAGATCTTACAAATAAGCTTACCGACGCTCTTCCACTTTGTTCAGACCGTGTCTAACCATTTACCAAAATAGAGAACATAGACTACTCAACCCTCAAAGTATACGTATCATGAGCGATCCGAAACTACTAAATCTACCGAATCACGACGTGACTAGAAAAGCTCCGCTGAACCATCGCAAAGCGCCACATATAATAATAAAGTTAATAGTATTAACTTACAGCTATTTGGATGGGGAAAATACGGTAACTCAACTCAACAAATCAGCTTGTATACGAGCTCAACGTGAAGGAAGACACCTAGTGTATTATTTGTAAATAAAAAATCCTGGTTACGCGTCTTAAAAGAATAGAAAGAATGGAATTCAATGAAAATCTCTTTTACTTTCACTGTTAAATGCTCTCCACGACCAGTTGGATCTTTTCAATCACCCTCGTATAGGAAGTAATTCCCATATGTCCTTGGAATAGAAAGTAATGAATATGTTGAAACTTACAGAGTACGATGAGCTGCATATCGACAAACACGGGCTCCCGGATACCATTGTCCGCATAGCACCGGTAAGTGCCACTATCCTGTCGGTTCACATTTTCTAGTAACAGCGTTGGTCCTTCAGCCAAACGGGATGTGTCGTGCAATGAGTCCTAACAGAAAATCCAAACATTATTCAACGTATTTTCTACTATAAGCTATTGTTACAGGGAAAAACTTTTCGACTAACCTTTCGGTTCCAGCTGATGCTCGGCACCGGATTGCCACTGGCCTTGCATTCGAGCGTCGCTGTGCCACCCTTCCGTACTGTCACATGACCAGTTTCCGGATTGGATCGTACCGAAGGTGGCACTAGAATTTCTACCGTATGCACAAGATCCCGGTTATCATGATCACCTACCTGACAGCTGTAATCGCCAGCATCTTGCGGGCGAACGTTTTTGATTTGCAGCGTGTATCCTTTAAGAAGTTTGAACCGCAAATCTCTCGTAATGATAAGGTTGGCAGCCGTTACCACAGCACTTCCTCGACGCCACAAAAGAATGTTACTACCTTTCGAAGGTCAAGTAGGTAAGCAATATATGGAAATGATTTAGTATTGAGATTAAATATATGTGTATTATATCCACTAATCGAAGTGGAGGCTGGAAGTCGGTCATTTTTGGCTTCAACACCGTTTGGCCTTAAAAGAGTCTTTCTCGATCCCTATCTTCAAAAGTGGTAAAAAATCAGATGTAAAAAACTATCGCGGAGTTCCTATAATATTGTGCATTTCTAAATTATTTGAGGCAACGTCAATCAATGTATCTTCTCAAAAGCCAAAAAACAAGGTTTCGTTTAGGGTCGTTCAACGACCATGAACTTGTTGATTTTTTTTTACAATTTCACGCAATGATTATAGTTACCTCGTTAAGTTGAAGCATTATATACTGATTTTTAGTAAGGAATTCAATAGAGTTAATATCCCATTCCTGCTTTTCAAATTATCTAAGATAAGGTTTAATCCGAGACTTTTGAAAAAGATTCAGTCATACTTGACTGGCAGAACACGAAAAGTAGGGTTCAAACGTAGCCTCAAAGGTCTCATCTAGGTCCACTACTATTTATATTATTTGTAAACGATGCAGAGCATATTTTATGCGAATAGAATGTTTCAACATACGCAGATGACATGAAACTTTTTCTTGAAATACGTGAAGTTGATAATTTTTACACATACAGAAACAGCCTGTTGTAGCTCAATGTGAAAAAATGTAATCCCACTTTTACCAGGAAACAAAGAATAATACATAGGGCAATAACTATAGACATAAACACAGGTACACTCGATTACAAATTTTCCTTCGTTGATCATTATAATAAGGAACTTGTTCTATCTCAGTAATCAAAGAACAAACTATGGCCAGAACGAATCTCTCTAAAGAAGATGCCATTTTATAACAAATATTGTAAAATAATCGATGTGACAATGATAAAGGCTACACTTAAAAAAATATTTTTTCCAAGTTTAGCCAGTTAAGAACAAGTTGTAAACAATATACATTTATGACAATGTTGGCGAACCAGCCTGTGGCTGAAAGCCACCTTAATAAAGTAATAAAAACATTTATTATTGACGACAAATAAAACCCAAAAAAACTAAATTTTCCATAAAAAGCGTCAATTATGGTTGTTGGGTTTCAATAGACTAGTCAAGTGAACATTACCTAACAACTACACCGTAGCGGTAGCAATTTTATGGCCTACACAGAACATATTCGGTGAGTCCTGATATGAGCAATGAAGCACAATCCAATAATCATGTACAATAATTATTTGAAACACAATCACCGTTATCATTAATGCCACTCCACTGGGTGACCAAAATATGCTAAATACAGTCCGTGTAAAATAAACACCATATTACACTGCCGACGTATGATTACACAAAGACAAATCAAAGCAAATAGGTCATTGCTGTTAATTGGTAGAATGGGTCGAGGTTCGAGGCTTTCACGAAAAACCAGAACATACCAGATAACCAAATTCATACATAATCTAACACATAATCGCTTTTTATTAGGGTAACGACCCCAGAACTCGCCCACTTTATCCGAGTACCCAAAATTCGCCCACCTATTGCTCTTATTGTTCGCAATATAGTGTCAACTCTTAGAACCGTGTTTAAACATAAAAAAGAAAAAGCTGAGATTGAAAACAAATTATTATTGGGCATAATTCAATAACAAACCCCGTAAATAATTAGTTGATTGGGTGGGCGAATTGTGGGGTCCTTACCCTAACTTACCACACATCGATGCACTCTGAACATGCAGTGCAGAAAATAATTGAGATAAACCGTTATTTATCTCGCACATTTTCGAATCAGTGCAAAATTTTTTCGTTCGGGTGTGTTAGCTACAGGATTTTATGTTTATTGTTTCGAATGATTATTATTTCTCTTTTTTTTCAACTTTATCAAAAAAGCTTTTCAGCATTTTGTGGTTTGCTTCTAAAAGTATCAAAAGGTATCATTTGAGAATGGTGCTGAAAAACTACATGTTTGTTTGGTTGAAATGATGTCTTGATAACATCTTGACATATAAGAAACACCTGTGTGAAATTTGAATCGGAAATGGTCGGTCTAGATCAGTGGTTCCCAACCTTTTTGGTTCCGCGGCTTGCTAAACACAAGAGCTCCTCGGCCCCCTATGCGAAGCTAAGAGAGCTTCGCGGCCCCCCAGAAGAATTTCAGATACAAGATTTACTATACGAGGCTGCGTTTTTCAGTCTCATATCATTCTGCAAGTCTAATTTGTATCACGTTTTAGTCCTAGTACGCAAAAGAGTTGGAAATCCGCCTTCACAGATTTAATTACTTGTCAAATTTGCCAAGAGCTTTGACCTTTTTATTTCGGAAAGACAATTCAGTTATCCTTCCTCACTGCATTTGCGGCAGCTTGTAGCGTCTCAGCGAAAGTCAAACCTCTTCCGGTTTTTTTGTTTATACGTTCGCTTTCCGAAATCCCAAACCATGAGAAAAATACGCGGCACGTATCCTCCGCGTAAAAAGCGACTTTAGTATAAATGATTTTGCTAAGCCGAGCACATGCTGTTTGCGCTTGGTTTTAGTTTGCATCACGAAATGCGCCGTTCCTGGAATTGCAAATACTTGGTTACTTGAATTCATTGATGATGTGCATAGGTCCAACTAGCCCCGCTAGTTTGTGACCAACTAGCTCCTCATGTATTCAATATGAAAATTACTTAATATATGAACAAACAAATTTTGGCGAAAATTTGCTTTACACAACTTGAAACTAACAAAAAGGACTGTATGAATTGAACTAGGTTCATTTCAATTTGGCTATCTTTGTTATCACCCATATTACACGATTTTTTTGATACGTAGATTAGAAGATATTCTCATTGACCAACTTACCCCGTAACCAACTAGCCCCGCTCTACCCTACAACAAAGTCTGTAGAATATTTCATTTCCTAACACATTAGCAAATGTGAAGCCATGCAGTTCATAAAACTTGCTTTCTTGATTTTTATTAGGGCAATTCTTTTTCTACAGCAGTATAAAAAGGTAATACAAAACAAACAAAACCATATAGTTAACTGCATATTTTCTTGCATTCTATAGGACGGTGTAGATACCTGCTTGCACAAATTCGATTGACCCCTTATTTTATAGCATTTGTATTCCACCCTTCTTCACTGTCTATCAATGTTTTACTGTCTCCTTCTGTGTTCGGATGTGTACTTTCAATCAACAATTAGTTTCACTACAACTGCTGTGTATAAACCGGTTCAGAAGAAAAATAGTACTTACATAACAAGAGACACAATTATGGGTGACTTCTTGCATTCAAGATCATTTAGTCTACAAAATCGTCAAAATCCATCAAAAAAGTTATTTTATTGTTGTGCTTTTTGTGCACCGCAGAATGTAACATTATTACAATCATGGATCACTTCATTTAATGTACCGAGCAAGACTATTATTTCTACTGACGTTTTGCAAATTCAAATCTTTTTAATAGTATAAATCAGGTTACAACTGGATTATAAAAATTACCACTTCTAATAAAAATTGTTCAGTTTCGTTATAATAGATTTTTATAAAAGTGACCCATAATTGTGGAGGCACTGTACCAATAATTGAGTTTTGTTTGAAAATCTAGCAAAAGTAACATCCAGAACAATCTCTCGATAGAAGGGAAACTCTTTGGTTACAAATTCTCGCTTTGTGATTGGATTGGAACTGACCCTTCAGAAGTGAACTTTTTTTACTCAGCCAGAGAAGCATAGCATGCATCAATCAAAACACACTCACCTAGGTTGTCCACATCGCACGGCAGCGTGATAGAATCGCCAATAACTGCCCGTATCGATTGAGCACGGGAAGTAAACTTTGGTTGAGTCAACGGCGGATTGTCAATCAAGTCAGAATCCGATAGTGAATCTGAGAATGAATGACCAAATGATGTACCTGAAAAGAGCATAAAATATTACTAGCAAAAATTTCAAGCTGATACACGGTTGCATTTCCAATATAGGAGTAAATAAAGGATAAATTAACGAACCGAAGAGAAACACTAATTCATGCTTCTTAAATAGAAGAAAACACGTTTTTGAGAGTTTTCAGACAACGATGTCCAAACTGTGATTGTTTTCTGGACGATAGTTTAGACCATAGAAGTAGTTCTTCAACGTGACGGGTCGGATGGTCCGTTAGTCAATGAGTCATTAGTTATGGTTATGGGCGGCGTCACCTTCCATGATGTCTGTGATTAGAAGCAAAGCCTTGGTGCTACATTTCGATACAAAACTTTAACCTTCTGTTTATTATACACACAATTCGCAGCCAACTGTTCAATGTACAAGACAATTGCAGGGCTAGCGCTGGGACCAACCGGAACTGCAACCAACAAACCATGAACAAGTGTTGCCAATTTTAAGCAAAATATTTTGTAGAGTTCATTTTTAAACCCAATTTTCTAATAATCATCAGTAAAATTTCCCTGCGGATAAAACTGAGCTTGACGCGGTTGGCAAACCAGAAAATTAACAGTGGTCACATTCACTTCTGAAAATGGGTTTATGAAAACATATTCTAAATGTTGAAAAATTCCAAGTGGAACAACGATACTTTTTGTCAACATTCGTTTTGATTGTGATAATGTATATTTTATTCTATTTTTTGGTATTTGTTGTCTTCAGCACAAAGAGATTAAAGGTTATCCACATTCCACGTGGACAGATTTGGGGGAAGGGGTCTGTGTAATGTCCACGGTCCATACAAATTTTTAAGAATTTATGAGACAGATGTCCACGGAGGGGGAGGGGGGCATTTAAAATCTGTTCCGTGGAATGTGGATGGCACCTTAATGGCGCCAAATAGCATGCAAACAAAATCTAGATTACTGTTGTTATAAACATAACACATCATTGTGAAGTGCTGTCACAATGTTAATTTATTAACCCATAGTCCCCGGTTAGCTCGATAACGTACATTTGGAAAGACAGGTTTAGACCGTAAAGCTTTGTGGTGTACAGGAACCTGTCAAATTTCCAACAACCTCTAAAAATCGGAATTCATGTTAATTTTTGTCCTGAATAAAGCACATTTCAAAATCTTTTTTATTTTATATAATCCTGTATCGATTTCTGTAAGCTAATGATTCATATCCAATTTTGGAACTTTCTTTTTTAACTTATTATAAACAGGGAATCAATCATTTTTATGTCATTTTGGATTTACACTGAGACAAACGCTGTTAGCATTACTATTGATAGTATCTGTGATAGTATTCAATGCTCACCGGCGCTAATAATATTTCAGTGTCACCCATTATAATTATTTTTAATTAAATAGACATTATTACAAAAGAGCAAGTCATGTTGTCAGTGTATCTTACACAAATATGAATCAAATCTGACCAGCTAAGCGATCGGGTTCCATATCAGATTTATGGAAACGAACGGAGCAAATGGGAGCATTCTAGTGAAAAGAGAAGCCAACATCAAACAGTATTGTCAATATTTGACTTCGCTTCAGTGCCATTGCATACCAACGATTTGTGATTCTGTTTCAACGCTAGAATAGCACCAACCGCACGAAGCGGAGAGCAATTCACCGTAGTGTTTGCTGTCGAACGCAAATTGTTTAGTTACGGTTTTGGCAGATTGATGGGAAGCATTTCTTTCCAATATGGCTTTTGACAACATGCATGACTTTTGCCGATACAGCCAAAGTTCTCACGGAATATATTTATTGCTAAGTTGTAAAATAACATTTAAGGTGTGGTTTGTATGCGAAAAATAGAATATTGCTTTAACACCATAACAATAATAGTTAACAATATTAGTTTGACTGTGACACTAATTTAATGTTCTCTCTAATTATAGTTTGTTTTTAACAATTAGTGATAGTCATAAACCAACAAAGCATACGTAAATGTTTCACTATAGTTATATATCACTATATTTTTCATATAAGGAATAAAATAAAAAAAATAGACATAAAAAAATAACGTGCTCTTCACAGAACATCAAAATTTCAAACCGTCAAACTAACTGAAGGAAACGGATCTTCTGTTTTTAAATATTTTTATTCAAATACCTGCAAATCAAAGAATAACTATGCAGATTATTAAAAGCATACCTGGGAATACAACATAAAAATATATACGTGATAAAGTTTAATATTTATTTCATTGAAACCGTCTAGACAGATATGAAACCGAAAAAAGGGTAGTGGGGTTGGAAAGAGTAAATAGTCGCTGATGAAATTGTGGGCGGAGAGGGCAGTATAGCTGAAGCATAGTCAGAATAGCAAGACGTGCAATATCAATTAATAAGCAGAGGCTTTCATAGGACGGAAAATGTTCAGAGTTTCTCTAGGGCAATAAACGGTAAATCCTTCTTATAAACTGCTTTTGAAATCTGAAAAAAGCTAGGTCATTTATGCATGCTTCCTTATAAGTACGACTTGAACAGGTCACTCGCGTTTTCGGTTGCTTGTGGATTGGTCTTTGACAGCCTATAGCTTCAAAATTTGTGTTTTTTCAATATTCTCCCTATTCTAATGTTTATAGCACTTTTCAATTCTGTTTTTTTTTTATATTGCCTTGAATGACAGGACGAAAAAAAAACACTCATCGCTACTAGAAAACCTAAATTAATCCACCTAGCGGTGAGACCCAGCCTTTCTCATTCGAACTTATTATTTGTTAAAATAGATTTAAACCAACACTTAAAATATACACCTTGATAATTTCTGCTGGATTTGTTATTCATTCTGAACAACAAATTTTTGGTTGCTAACAGCACAACTATACCTAACAATTAAAATATAACATTCGCACACATATGAACATACATTAACACATATATATGCAAATAACTTTGAATTCTTTCAAATCTATGATGCGATTTTGTTTTTGATCGATTTTGATATACTGAGTATAAATATTTAGTTTGTTACGTCAACTTTAGCCAGTAGATTGTTCCTTATATATTGATTTTAATGAACTTATCAGTGAAATGAAATTCTTAAACCCTCTCCCGCTCACGAGGTTTTTCATGATTTAAAAATACTTAAAGGGTTAATTTGGGCAAAATACTTCGTAGACTTTTTTAAATTACTGGAAAATGTTATATTTTGAAGTAAAAAGTTAAATTTGAAATGGTGCTCCAGAGCACCTATGAGCATACAAGGGACTTATTTCTAATGCACGAGAAAATTTTTTTTTGGCAAAATTTAACTATTCAAAGCAGTTATTTAAAAATTAATAAAAATAAAAGAGAAACAATGTAGTTTTCGAAAAAAAAAGACTACGTTTACGACCATTTGATTGATTTTTTATGATGGAAAATGAAAAAAAAAATCTCGCTTTCCATATGCAAAGACGAACATTACACTTCGAACACCAAAAGAGTGTAAAGTGATCACGATGATTGCGTTAGAAACATCTCTGCGCATCTCTAAATGCTGGCCAATATGATATTCCATCGTACCGGATATTTTTAGCCAGCATACGTTGTAAATCTTTGTCTACTGTATGCCCAGTGGTGCTCTGAGGCACCATTTTCAAATTTATGGGACGAGCGAATTAGAATGAAAAATGCTAATTCGGTGGATTGTCACACTTAATAGACTTAATAGATCTACGTAAAATTTATTTTTAATAGACTTAATAGATCTACGTAAAATTTATTTTTATTATGAAATCGATTGATTAATGTTATATAAAAACGGTTGTCAAAAACACACATTATTTTTTTGCCAAGTTAAAAGTGTATTAAAAATGCAACATTTTGTAGAAAAAAGAAGTCAAAACTAACTATTTTCTGCCAACATATGGTCAATACAATTCATGGTGCTCTAGAGTCACCATGAGCGGGAAAGGGTTAACGCAGTTGATATTACTGATCGTTTCTGATGGGCATCCAATTAATGGGCAAATACCAATCAATATGGGTTCTTTGAACTTGGATTATACCCAGCGGCTGGAATCCACTGACCACCCGGAATCCACTGATACCCGGAGGCCAGAAATCATCTTCAGACGCCTTTTTTAATTACTAGACAGTAGCTTCCGGTTTCTGGAAACCAGTCTAAAAGGGACAAATATTACGCAATGTGAGTTTTTCAGTACCCGGGAAGATGCTCAGAGGCCAGGAATTAACTTCATACTTCATTTCAAAATCCGAATTCGCGACTTCCGGATTCTGGAAAACATCCTTCAATTGCCAAATATAATCCAACAAAATTGGATTTTAGAATATTGATGTTGTATTTGGAGAAATAATTGGAGTTCTCTATCATAGTTTCTCTATCATAATGACTCCTAACTTCGAACTTTGATCAAAGCAGCTAGTTTTAAACAACCTTTGGGTTTTGATTCTTTGTAAGTTTGAGGAACAACCTGTTCGTTTGACACCTGTTTTCTTTCAATAAGTTGTGTAATCTCTGAGAGAATAGACTTTCAATATTTTCACAATTTAACACATAATGGTTAAAATAAAAGTCCGATTACACTGGTCAACACAAGTGCGGCTTTGAAGGTCAAACTAAGAAAAAATGAAAAATTATAGCTTTTCCTGTGAATTTTTTTTGTCTAGAGCAACTATGGTGAGCTTTAGAGCAGCATATTTTTCGATTTTGTCAAATAGTGTTGGGTACCAATAAACACAAATGATGTGGGTACCAATAAAGCAACTAAACCTTCGATTTAAAACTAGAGATGCACCGAATAGCACTATTCGGCCTTCGGCCGAAAACAGAATAATCTTTTTTTCGTTATTCGGTGAGACGAATATTCGGCTGAGTATTCGGCTGAACACATCGTTGATGGTATGATAACAAAATAACCAAATGGTTATTGTTGAAGTTTAAATTTCGCTTTTAACCTGTTCATGTGCGAAAATGATTGAAAATTGTTCGAGCTATTGCACAAGAAATAATTAATGTTGCGCATATTGAATGGAGCACGCTGATTGCACCTACTTCTGTTCTTATTTGACTTGTCAATTAAAAACAATGGTTTTTGAGGATTATGGTTCGTGAACATTGTTGCAAATTTTGTGTTACGACTACATTTTCAGTGCTTTTGCAAAGTATGCAGTGCATGCAATTCTATGAACAATGAACGAGAACTGAAGTGACTTTAGTTCGGAAAAAATATACTTCATCCAAACGGGACATGAACCGTTGCGTGGAGATTGCGGTCCATGTTCCGCCTGAATGTAGTAAATTCCTCTCTGAACCTGAGTCACATCCTCAGTTCTCGTTTACCCCCGTTTATAAAACTTTATGCACTGCGCTTTTATATTATTTTCTGATAATCATTGGCCACTTTTCGGCTTATCCGGCATATTCGGCCGAATTTCGGCGGGCAGAATATTCGGAAAAATCCAATTTTTGCTGATATTCGGCCCGAGTATTCGGCCGGCCGAATATTCGGTGCATCTCTATTTAAAACTAAGATTGTTGAAATCAGTCATGCCATCTTTTGCAAAATGAGTAAATTTAAAAAAGTTTTCTGAACACGTTTCTTTTCAAAACCTTTGAACTACATGTTCAATCATCATAAAATTCGTTATTTCGGGGTTTTGAAGACAGTCCGTTCATTCGATACCTATTTTATTCAAATCGGTTGTGTAGTTTCTGAGATAGTGGAGTTTCATAACTTTTACATTTTGATACATAACAGACAAAGTTACAGTCAGATTATAATAAAATTCAAAATGGTCTTATCAGGCAACTAGACCTTTTTTTAGCAACTTATTTTGTGAAAATCGGTCCATCCATCTCTGAAAAAAGTGAGTGAGTTCGAGCAGTCATAGAAACATGTTTCTTGTCATAGCCTGATTTCCCATTATTAAACATAACGGACAAAGTTAGTCCCATAACAATAAAATTCAATAGGGTCTTATGGGGCAACAAGACCTTCGTATGACACTAATTTTGTGAAAATCGGTCCTGCCATCTCTGAGAAAAGTGAGTGAGTTTAAACAGTCTTTGAAACACGTTTCTTTGAATAGCTTTTGAACTACATGTTCAATCATTATTCAATCATCAAACTATTTTACCAATGGTTCAAAAAACAAGCCCGATATTATGATACCATTATTTTAAAATCGGTTATGTAGTTTCTAAGATAATGAAGTTTTGTAATTTTCACATTTTGATACATAACCTCGAAACTAAAAATCCGATTACAATAAAATTCAGTAGAGTCTTATGGGACTACTAGACCTATCATTTGCAATTAATTCCATAGGAATCAGTCCAGCCATCTATGAAAAAATCGAGTGAAATTTGGAGAGCGTCACATACACACACACACACACACACAGACATACACATAGACACACACAGACACACGCACAAACACACACAGACTCACAAACAGACACACACACAGACACACACACACACAGACACACATACACAGGCATGCTCACAGACACACACACAGACACACACACATACAGACACAGACACAGACACACACAGACACACACAGACACACACACAGACATACACACAGACACACACACAGACACACACACAGCTCGTCGAACTAAGTCGACCCTTTGGAGCACTTTTATACCTTTGGTTTTTTCAGTGATTGCTATACCTTTCTAGGAGAAAAGCAAAAAAAAAGGTAGACGATTCTAGCCTTTGCAGAGAATGTGTGTTCAACATTTTGCCTGAGCACGAAACCGGTGAAGTTGAAATTTTTGATTATTAAGGGGTTATATCTACCAAAAAATGGTAACGCCAACCACGCTCGACGCCTGGGTGCGAATCCCACCGCCGACATAGGTGTCGATGGTTGTGAGGTGGCGTGATCCACTCACAACCAACCCAACTGGTCTAGATTCAATCCTAGCCGACACCGGGAGATTTTCTGAGGCGAAAAATCTCTGGAATCACGCCTTCCATCGCATGAGGAAGTAAAGCCGTTGGCGCCGGTCCGTTAATCAACGGGTCGTGAGTTAGGGTCCTGGGTGGAGTCGCCTCCCCGGGCGTCGGTGATTGGCACAATAACAGTGGCGGAACTAGACCGACGGTAAATAAGCGAGAATAAAAAAAAATCTACCAAAAAAAAAAATTTTCTTGTCATTTTTTTTATTGGCTTATATCATGCTAAAACTATCCTAAAATCAAAATCTATATCGCTCAAGTACTGATCTAAACTCAAAATTCGTTTAAATCTAATTTTACCGAACAACTTTCATGCTCCAAAAAAACCTTTTTCGTTTATTTTGGCGATGCTCGTTTTTGTTTTTAATTTCGAGGCTTTGTAAACTAGTAGAAGTTACCTATGATCGATATCATATTTCAAATTTTTAGTATAGAGGTCGCTGCATCAAGTTTCGACCGTTATAGCGTCTCTACAGTACGTGTTTACTCACAATTTCCATTTGTTTAGTAGATCAGCCGTTCTCGTTATGAACGTTCTGTTTGAGTTTTTTGTTACTTTTTAATTGTGAGTTATACTCAAAAGTACTTAAATATGAGTGACAAGTTTGAGTTTTGCGTGGGATCGGACGCCAACTCCGTCAAAGCCACTGAGCGTCGCATGTCTGGTACCGTAGATAGGTGATAGCGTAGGCACAGCTTTAGATCAGATAAAATAAAACGAAGAAGAGGAAGATAAAGCCCAGAAAGGACAACTTTACGGCACAGAGGTAGCTGACTGAAGGTAAAAAAAATGTTAAGAACTTTACTGTTACGATTCTTAAGATTTATAACAATTTGAAACTTTCAACGCGTTTTCTCAAAACCATGTTTTCAAAATCGGCGAGCAGCAGAACTGAAAAAGTTTACATCCGATTGACTCAAAAATTTTAACTGTAGCTTCTTCATTAGATTATCAAGTGAAGTACACACGATTCTAGCGATTGATTAACAGCAACTAAAGTTATAAATAATCAAAATCGATTTTTTTTTGTCGAAACAGAATTTTTTTTTTCAAACCGTTGCCATTTCGCGAAGAAAAATTCTAAAAATATTATCATGTGTACTTCACTAGCGACACTTATGTAGATAATGAAAAAGTATTTGTTTTGGTTATAAATGGAGTTGGGCACGACTTCTACTGCTCGCCGCGGAACAACTTTTGAAAAAAGCGGTTCACGGCAATCGCTGCACAGCCGCCATTTTGTAACAAAAATAGCAATAAAAATATTTTTTCTATTCTGCAAGAGTTGCTCAATCCAATGATATATTACTTATATACCTTATATCTCAAATGGTCGGCGTGCGACCAGACCGAACCAAGCGCCATAAACATTATTTCGAGTAATCGGCGATCAAAGTTTACTCACCCCGTATGCTTCCTGCATGCTGCTGCAGAGAAATTTTGTTACAATGCCATTATAAACTATTCAAATGATTTTGTTTTTTCATGAAAGATAGATTATCAATTTTAACATCCACTAGTGTTAAAAACTCAATTTTCAAAAAAATGGCGCTTGGTTCGGTCTGGTCGCACGCCGACCAAATGTCCTGTAAAAAAATTCATGAAAAAAGCCTTGTTTCTGTGAGCATTTGGTAGATATAACCTCTTAAGTAAAACAAAACAATTTTGGTTATTGTGATAAGTATTTCTTCTGATTTTGATATTTTTAAAAGAGAATTTTCAGCGTTTGTTGCTGATGTCAGAGTTAAGGAAAAATATTTAAAGCCGGATACTACGGGTAACATTGGAACTTTAAATACTTAACAAGCTAGAATATTTTATGATAGTTTAATGTTGCGTATCGTCTCTATAGTGTCTCAATACTTTTGATTTGATTTTCAGCGAGCAAATTGTCAAATTTGTAAACAAAACAAAATATCTATATCTTTATAAACGTGGTATTAGATGTAATTTTCAATCCACAGAAAATAGTGGAAAACCCGTGAAACTTCTGTGTTTGCGACGGTAAAGTGTTTATTCACTCTTCCATATTTATGATCTAGTGCAAATTCAGCAGCTTTCAACATTTAAATAAAATTGTCAAATTTGTAAAGAAAATAAAAAATTATTCAATGTGATTTTCATTGCACAGAAAATAGTGGAAAACCCGTGAAACATCCGTGTTTTTGTGCGTTTTCGACGGTAAAATGTTTATTTAGTCTTTCATCTATCTAGTGGAAAGCTGCAATCGTTTATGTAGTGGAACTCCAGCCTTCTATCGATTATCTAGTATAAATCAAGCAGTTTTAAACGTTTCAATGAGTAGGTACAACAGTTTGAAAATAAAATACGCTTGAGTAGGGAAAAATACTCATGTGCATTATCGGTTGCGCACTAACAGGTGCCTACAAAATACACCAGCAAGATAAACCGACAGTCATTGACCACTCGGCAGTTGAAACACGCTATAGAAGCAGTGAAGTCGTGGGAAGTTGAATTACTCGGTTCCAAAAACTAGACTGAGCCGCCTGACAAGACCAAATGTATCACAACATTTAATGATATTCCATTTTCTCATTTAATGACAAATTGATTGTAATTCTCAATTGACCACTCGACCACTAATAAATTATTTTTTTGTTATATTCAATTATTAAACAATATTTCGTTGCAATATTTTAGAGTATATTTTTGCATTGCCAACATTCACATTCCAACCCCTTCTAATAAAAATTTAGTAAGTAAATATTACAATTAAAACTAAGAGTGCCCGTTTTTTGCTGAATTGATCATAGAAGTACCCAGGTCCTCACCCCCAGGTAACGTTCGATATGACTCCCCCCCCCTGAAGTTACGTAACGCTGGACAGCCTGACCCCCCACCGAAAATCTCAATTTCGAGCAAACATCACAGTTACGTAACTGTCTCTACTACCCCCCCCCCCTCCCCCCTACGTAACAATAAGTAACGCAGACTAAACCCCCCCCCCCCCTTCATGCTTTGCGTAATTTGTGTACGACGCCTAAATACCGCTACTTATTCGCGGAAACAATGCAGGATCAAAATTGCGAGACGGAAACAGTGAGCGAACGGGAATTTTTTTAGTGAATTATTATTTATTATATTTTTTTCTGTTGCTGCTCAACCTTTCGCCAAAACCCCTAGTCCCTGGTCGTACCTCTGGAGACTGTTTGGGGTACACTTCCCAAGAGGCTTTTTATTAAACACCATGCTTCTCCACCACCTATCAACATCTCCATCTCCAAGCACAGTGCATGTTCAACCTAAACATAAACAAAAGATATCGAAATCGAGATATATGACGAACACTACACAGCTCATTTCCTTGCTTACACTTTCTTGCATGGGCATTGTAGGGCAAGAGTTTCGCAACGGTAACAAATCACAATGAGGTGAACTACTGATACTAATAAAAGGTTATACTAAGTAGGTCGAACGTTTCTACTTTACTTGAAGCTCGCTCGATGCTTATGACGTGACCGATTACGAATTACGTGCTGAGTGGGAACACATTCTTTATGAACTGTTTTAAGTTATATGAAATACATAAAATATTATGATATGAACTGCCATTCTAAATTTTCTCGTACTTGCCAAGTGCCATTCCTTCAAAGCTGCAGCTAATTCAAAAAATCGCTGGTTTTTCTTTCGAATGTCGACATTCTTTTTTTTCTTCATACAATCCGACATTCATTTGATAAACTAAATTATATAGAGAATACTTGATGCCAAACAGAAAAAGGTTGGTACGCCAGCGATAGTATGTATTGTTAATATTATTTCGTCCCGCAATCTAACAGCACATTTAATGCAAGCGGAAGGGTTTTCAATTTTCATTGTCCGCACGCGAGCGTTTCAAACAGATTTTCCTATTCAATTCTGTTGAGAAGTGGTAAGTATAATATTTATCAAGGGTAAGAATGAATAACGAAAGAATTTACTGAAAGGTCCAGGGTGGTTAAGTGGCATTATAATGAATACATGGTATTCATGGTTGGTAAAAAAGGTTCATCCAGGAGCTTCATTATAATTCATCCGTGGCAACAGACTATAATATTACTTCCGAGGCATGATAGTGGTATTCCTGCGGAAACGTCGATGCGATGTGGTTCTTATCTTCTTTTTTCATTCTTGCTTATTTTCCGTCGGTCTATTTCTGCTACTGTTGTTGTGCCAATCACCGACGCCCGGGGAGGCGACACCCAGGACTCTAACTTACGACCAGTTGATTAACGGACCGGCGCCAACGGCTTAACTTCCTCATGCGATGGAAGGAGTGATCCCAGAGATTTTTCGCCTCAGAAAATCTCCCGGTGTCGGCTAGGATTGAGTCTAGACCAGTTGGGTTGGTTGTGAGTGGATCACGCCACCCCACAACCATCGACACCGATGTCGGTGTTGGGATTCGAACCCAGTGCGTCGAGCATGGTTGGCGGAGACGTTACCAACTAGGCTAGGCCCCTCACCTTGGTTGTTATCTTCTTCTCATCTTCTTGTTCTTAATAAATAAAAATCATTTTGTGTCCGTAGAAAAGAGTATCACACGAAATAGAATCCACGGATTTGAAAAATTCGTTAAACGAAATTGTTGCCTCATTAGAGATAGTTGAGAACAATTGTTCAATACACGATCGATGTAAAGCGCTGCTGATCAACCGTCACCTGCAAGAAATCGTTTTCCTTCCCTTTTATAATACCCTACTGACTCAAAATATCCCTCTTCAACTTCACACTACCGAAGCGACCTATATTTGCTGGTCAACGAAAAAACAGAACATTGCCGTCTGATGCATATAATCGGTTGGGCCAACGATCCTAACTATCAGCACTGCACGGTAGGCATGGAATCGATTCAACACAAATTCCCTGAGTGCACCCGAGTAACTGAAGCGTGGGCGTATATACAACGGAGAATGGCGACGATGTTGGGAGGGTGGTATAGGCCGTCCTTCGATGATTTACTGCGCCCAACTCTGGAAAACTTACCGGTGACCACAAGAAACGAAATTTTAGAAGCTTTAGCTAAATACATCAACTTTATTAATACTGTTGATAATAGAATCGATGTAAGCGAACTAGAATTCATAGTAAATTCAACTATTCAATTGTTTTGCAAGATTTGAAGTAATATTTACAAACAAGGGTAAATAAACCATATTTCATAAAAAAATCAGTTAAAAAAAGATAGCACAACAATATAGTTTTGAAAATTCGAAAGGTTGTTGCTGTGGCTGAGTATATAAGTAAAACTATCATACACAATTTAAAAAAATACTCAATTTTGTGAATTAGTTATAACATCGATTGGCAAACCATTCAACATTGCCCTGGAAGGTGTCATTAGAAGAGCGAGGATTAACACGAGTGGCACGATATTCCAAAAGTTGGTTCAACTGTTTGGTTTCTAAGATAATGAACTTTCGTAATTTTTACATTTTGATAAATAACATGCAAACTTAAAATCCGATTACAATAGAATTGAATATGGTTTTATGGGGCAACTGGACCTTTCATTTGAGAATAATTTTATAAAAAACTATCCAGCCATCTCTGAGATAATCGAGTGAGATTGAAAAGTTTCACATACACACATACACACACACACTCACACACACACACACACACACACACACACACACACACACACACACACACACACATACAGAAAATGCTCAGTCCGTCGAACTGAGTCGAGTAATATGCACCATGCGATATCGACATTGTGGCTTGGACCTTTGTGAAGATGGCGGATACGTACATCGGACTAAAGGCGGAAGCAAAACAGATTGGACTGGTCATCAATGCATCGAAGCGGACCTAATGAAATGGGTAGACGAGTTCGTGTATCTGGGCTCACTGGTAACTGCCGACAACGATACCAGTAGAGAAATTTAACGGCGCATTATGGCAGGAAATCGTGCATACTTTGGTCTCCAGAGGACGCTCCGATCGAGTAGAATTCGTCGCCGCACCAAGTTAACCATCAGGGACGAGACGGAGAAGTGCACATGGTGCATATTACTCGACTCAGTTCGACGGACTGAGCATTTTCTGTATGTGTGTGTGTGTGTGTGTATGTGTGTATGTTAAACTTTTCAATCTCACTCGATTTTCTCAGAGATGGCTGGATAGTTTTTCATAAAATTATTCTCAAATGAAAGGTCCAGTTGCCCCATAAAACCATATTCAATTCTATTGTAATCGGATTTTAAGTTTGCATGTTATTTATCAAAATTTAAAAATTACGAAAGTTCATTATCTTAGAAACTAAACAACCGATTTTAAAAAAGTTGGTTTTAAATGAACGGGCTACTACTATGAACGGGGAAAGAAACGTGTTTTGAAGATTTTTTAATTTCATTCTTGTTTCTCAGAGAAGGCTGGATTGATTTTCATAAAATCAGTGTCAAATGAAAGTTCTAGTTGCCCCATAAGACCCTATTGATTTGTTTTGCAATCGCACTATAACTTGGCCTGTAATGCTCAAAAACGTGAAATCCAGCTATGAAAACATATCTGAAGACTACTTAAACTCACTCACATTTCTCAGAGATGGCTAGACCGATTTCCACAAAAGTGTTAGTGTTAAATGAAAGGTCTAGCTGCCTCATAACACCCTGTTGAATTTTACTGTAATCGGATTCTACCTTCGTCTGTAATGTTTCAAAATGTGAAAATCACGAAACTTCATTATCTTAGAAACTACACAACCGATTTGAACAATACTTGATATCAGATGAACGTGCTAGTTAAGGGTTAACTGATAAATTATAATGGTTGAACACGTAGTTCACAAGGTGTGAAAAGAAAGTCATATTTGAAATAGAAAAAAATTATCCTACTATGCATAATCGAATCTCAAATGATATTTTATCGAATGATAAATAATCGAGTCTATACATAATCGAGTTCAAACTAAATATGAGCACAGTGACGTTTCGATTATACCACGATAAAAAAAATCGCGTCATATATTTGAAACATATTTATTTCATGTTATTTGCATGTGTTAATGTATGTTCATATGTGTTTGAATGCTATGTTTCAAATGTTCGGTATAGTTTCACTGTTGGCTACCAAGAATTTGTTATTTGGGTGTGAAATAAATCAGGCAAATTTAATCAAGGTGTCTTTTTTCTGAAAATTGAAATATTCGTGTGAATCTATTTTAACAAATAATAAGTTCAAGTGAGAAAGGCCTGGTCTAACCGCTAGGTAGATTAATTTAGGTTTTGCCTTTCTTTTAGAAAGGTATAGCAATCACTGGCAAAACCGGAAGTATAAAAATGTTCCAAAGGGCCGAATGGCATATATCACTCGACTCAGTTCGACGAGCTGAGCATTTTCTGTATATATATATGTGTGTGTGTATGTGTAACTTTTTATTCACACTCACTCATCTCAGAGATGGCTGGAGCGATTGTCATGAAATTAATTGCAAATGATAAGTCTTGTTGGCCCATAAGACCCTATTTAATTATATTGTAATTGAACTTTTAGTTTGGAGGTTATGTATCAAAATGTAAAATTCATGACACATCATTATCTCAGAAACTACACAACTGATTTGAACAAAATTGGTTCCAAATGAACGGGCTATCTAAAATACCCTTAACTTTTGAATTTTAAAAATATGGAACTTTGTGGTTCAAAAGTTATGAAAAGAAACGTGTTCTGAAGACTTTTCAATCTCACTCATGTTTCTCAGAAATGACTGAAAAAATTTCCACAAAATCAGTGTCAAATGTAAGATCTAGTTGCCCCATAAGACCCTATTGATTTGTTTTGCAATCGGACTATTACTTTGCCTGTTATTTTTAAAAATGTGAAATCCAGCTATGAAAAGGAACGTATTCCGAAGACTACTGGAACCCACTCACTTTTCACAGCGATGGCTGACCCAATTTCCATAAAATTAGTGTCAAATGAAAAGTCTAGCTGCCTCATAACACCTTATTGAATTTTAATGTAATCGGACTGTAACTTCGTCTGTAATGTATCGAAATGTGAAAATCACGAAACTTCATTATCTCAGAAACTACACAACCGATTTGAACAACATTGATATAAGATGAACGGGCTAGTTAACTGATGAATCATGATTGAACACGTTTGGCTGCCCTATCGTTCCCATTTCATTAGAATATAATCGAACTTGAGCAACCGTTATGTATTAAATTGTTAAAACAACGAAAGTCTATTATCTCATAGATTGCAAGACTTATATGAACATAACTAGTGTCATACGAACGAGTCATCTCACAAACTTACAAATAACAAACTTCATAACAATTTGATATGTGGTTCAAAAGTTATTGAAAGAAAAGAAATTCAAAGACTATTTAAAACTATACCTGCTTTGATCAATACATGAGGTCTCAACATAATTTAAATGTGGTATCGGAATATTTGAACGTTCCGGATATCGCTCGTAAATAAATTGTTCGAAATTAAGTCACTATTTCTTTAGCACTAACATTATGTCAAATTTCATATTTTATACTTTAATTACAACATCAATATTTTAGAACCCAAAGAGTGAATATACATTTATTGGATTGAAGCGTTCATGTAAATCTATTTTTACAAATAATAAGTTTGTATGAGAAAGGCTGGGTCTTACCACTAGTCGGATTAATTTAGGTTTTCCATAATTGACAATTGAAACATTTCTGTTTCTGAAATTAGAAAGATATGTTTTTTTTTTGTATTCTTGTGGCATTGCTATATTTTAAAAATGCCAGTGCTCTAATATTCTATCCGATCGATTTCCCGACTTTGGCAATATTTCTTTGTATAGTTAGGGCCTTAAGGGGTAACATCTACCAAATGCTCAAAAAAAAACAAGGCTTTTTTCACGATTTTTTTTAAAGGACATTGGAGATGTAAGGTATATAAATAATATATCATTGGATTAAGCAACTCGTGGAGAATAGAAAAAAAATCATTGCTATTTTTTTTACAAAATGGCGGCTGTACAGCGATTGCCGTGAACCGCTTTTTTTTAAAGTTCTTACGCGGCGAGCAGTAGAAGTCGTGCCCAACGCTACCTATAACCAAAACAAATTTTTTACATTATCTACATAAGTGTCGCTAGTGAAGTACACATGATAATATTTTTAGAATTTTTCTTCGCAAAATGGCGACGGATTGAAGAAAAAAATTCATTTTCGACAAAAAAAATCGAATTGTTTATAACTTTTGTTGTTGTTAATCAATTGCAAAAATCGTGTGTACTTCACTAGAGCTACAGTTGAAATTTCAAGTCAATCGAATGCAAACTTTTTTAAGTTCTACTGCTCGCCGATTTTGAAAACATGGTTGAGAAAAATGCGTTTAAAATTCCAAAATACTATAAATCTTAAGAATCGCAATCATAAAGCCCCTTAATATTTTTTTTACCTTTAGTCAGCTATACATGCGCCGTAAAGTTGTCATTTCTGGGTTTTATTTTCCTCTACTTTCTTTTTGTTATCTGATGTAAGGCTGCGCCTAGCCTCTTTCGCGATATCAGACATGCGATGCTCAGTGACTTTAACGCGGTTGGCGTCCGATCTCACGCAAAACTCAAACTTGTCACTCACATTTAAGCACTGTCGAATATAACTCACTGTTAAAACGTACAGAAAAACTCAAACAAAGAACGTACACAACGAAAATGGCTGATCGACTAAACAACAACAACGACTAAACAAAGGGAAATTGTGAGTAAACACGTGCTGTAGAGACGCTATAACGGTCGAAACTTGATGCAGCGACATTTATACTTCAAATTTGAATCACTATAACGATCATAGGTAACTTATGTTAGTTTACAAAACCTCGAAATAAAAAGAAAAACGAGCACCGCCAAAATAAACCAAAAAATGGTATTTTGAGCATAAAAGTTGTTTGGTAAAAATTGGTTTAAATGAATTTTGAGTATAGATCAGTACTTGGCCGATGTAGATTTTGATTCTACGATAGTTTTAGCATAATTTAAGCCAATAAAAAAATCACAAGAAATTTTTTTTTGGTAGATATTACCTTTTAACTCGAAACGCGAAGTTTAGTTCGCGTTTTTGACCGCAGAGATGGCGTTGCAATGCTAACTTCTTTCTTTCACACACTAGTGCTTTGCGGTTTTAGACAAAGTTGTACATCTCTCAGTAGGTTTCGAGGTACTGCTGGTCTATTCGTCGTAGACAACAGCACAGCTATACCGAACTTTTTAAACTTAATATTCACAAAAATACAAACATACATTGACACACACATGAAAATAAAATTTAATTAACATGTTTCAAATTTTCAGATATATCACGCCCATAATTTTTATTTTGATAGAAAATTACACCATCATAATTTCTGCAGGATTTATTTTTTTCTCTAAATAACAAATTTTTGTTAGCCAACAGCAAAACTATACCAATCATTTGAAACTTAACATTCACACAATTACGAACATATATACACTAAGGTGGGCAATCGTTATATGAAAAAAAACGAAACTTGGTAGCACAAGGCCAGAACCAAGTATTTTTGGTTCCATTTGGGGCCCCAAACAATCCTAAGTTTATCGGAAGTCGATTGGTTTTGTCTCCGCTTGACGCATTGCATTTCAAATTTGCATGGAGATTTGTATGGGAAAACCCACTCTTTTGCATTTTCCTCTCTAGAGAGCTCAGAAAGGCCTAAACCATACGTTTCACAACTTCAAAATATAGGTTTTTTGATGCTTAACAACTTTGCGAAAGACACTAAAAAGTTAGGATGTTCCTAAAAAATGATATAGCCGTTCAAAGTTGAGTATGTCGAATCAAATGCTGAAATCATTTTTTTTGCCAACACTGCTAATGGCCGACGATAGGCAGATTTATTTCTGAAGTAATATCTGAAACACGTTGTAGATCCTATCTACGCTCAGAAAATTGACCTTAATCTGTTTGCTTAATCCAGCTGAGTGGCTATAGCATTTTTTTAGGTCATCCTAGCTCTTTAGTGTCTTCGGCAAAGTCGTAAGGCATCTAAAATACTATACTTTCACGTAGTGTAGTGCATTAACAATGCATTGCTGAGCTCTCAAAACCAATTGACCTCCGGTAAGTGTAGGATTGTTCGGGGCCCCAAATGGAAATCAGACCGACATGTCTAAAAGTCTAAACGTACCTTAACAGTCTCTCCCGAGTCAAGACTCGAACAGATGACGACTGGCTTGTTAGACATCGTTCCTTGAGACCAACTGGAATCGAAATGTTACTGTTCTCACATATGCAAAGCAAAGCCTTGGTGTAACATTCCGATTCGGAACTCGACCTTCTGTTTATTATACAGAGATTGCTTATGTCAATCTTAGTCAGTACTTCTCAAATAATATATAATTGAATTTTGTTCTTTTTAAATGTATTTAAATGATCTTATATATGAGTATGGAATTCCTTGACGCAGTTTATATGATTGCCTTCGTTGCTGAGGCACATCCGCACAATGTCCAAATACCTTTCCATATGGGTTTTTGAAACCAGAGGTGGCATTGTGCAGCTCGATTCGAACGATTTTCGCTATTTTCGAGTACGTCACATATTGCCAGTTTTGCTTTAAGCTCAAAAGGAGCTGTCATTGTCATTTGTCCTTCGGCTCATTTAACCCGCAAAGTCGAAAAATTACGAAAAACGAAACATAACGTCTACCAGCGATCATTTAGTTTTGTTTGAGTTACTCGAAACGAAATGCGCAATGTCACCCCAGGATGTTATCTAGAGGCCAGAATCCGACCTCAAACATCATTTTCAATCCATATAACTACTTTTTAATCACTGAATACATCCTAATATGGCCAAATATTGCCTAATCCGTGTATTTCGATGCGAAGATGACTACATTCAGTTTCTGAACAACAGCCTAAAGTGACCAAATATCATCTAATATGAGTATTTATGGATGTGGATAATACACGTAGGCCAGAAATCAACTTCAGGCGCCTTTTAAAATTTCTAGATAGTAGCTTCCTGTTTCTAGAAAACAGCCTAAAAGAGTCAAACATTTCCCCGTGTGTGTTTTCAGGAACCGGGAAGATGCTCGGAGGCCGGGAATTAACACCATATTTCATTTTGAAACTCGATTTGCGACTTTCGTTTTTTGGAAAACATCCATAAATTACCAAATACAATCTAATGTAGATATGTCCACTCTTTAGGTCCTATACTATTGATGTTGCATTTCAAGTTATAATTAAGCAAAATATATTAAGTTTGACGTAATATTTGTGCTAGAAAAATAAAAAAATGGTGGAAATGATTATTTATTTCGAACACTTTAATCCCGAGCGACGCCGTGAACGTTCAAATAGTACAACTTCAAATTTAAACGATATTGAGGCCACATATTTTGATCAAAGCAGCATATTCGTTTGGTTTCGTTACTTTACATAACTTTCAAACTACATATCCAGTTGTCACGAAATTTATTGCTTGGCAGCTTGTGACAACCCGTTCGTATGACACTAGTTTTGTTAAAAACACTCATGAAATCTGTGAGATAGTAGACTTTTGATGTTATCACAATTTTATACCTTCATAACAATCGAAGTAAAAGTCCAATTGTAATCAAATGAAATAGAAAACTATAGGGCAACTAGACCTTTCATTTGACAATAAGATTGTTGAAATTAGTCCAATCCAAACGAGTGAATTTGAACAGTTGTCGGAACACGTTTCTTCTCATAACTTTTGAACCACATGTTCAATCATTCCAAAATTCATGAGTGAAAGGCAGCAAAATTGAAAGAAGAAACGTTATTTTTTATACAACACAGAAATGATAGGTGCTTATAAATGCTTTGAAGTAACCTCAAACATTTCAACAGAAAAATTGTAATGTCGTTACATTTTTTCTTATAAAGTTTCATTTGAAATTAGTTCAGTTCACAACTTCGGGAGTTTTGATCTTTCATACGAGTATTCAACTTATCTTTCCTGTGCGGATGTCAACACCCCTCCCGTATGTCATTATGAGCAGCAATAGACATTAGTCTTAGTTAGTAGAGAGCAGAACAGAGCGAGACGAAGCCATTCCTACTGCACTAATTTTCGCTAAAAGCATTTGCTTTGTGCGTTCACTCATAGCTGACGGATGTTTCAACCACCGTCGAAAGCGATTCTTAATGGCGTGGTGCAATTTTCATGCCTTTTGAAGTAGAATACTTCTCTCAGGAAGTTCGGCTACATAGGGATGTGAAATGAAAATCTGAAACCGAAAAAAGTGAAAAATATGTCCAATTTCAAATGCTAATAAACCGATTAGTATTCGATGGATTTCCTTCGTTCTTGCAGCAATAGATTGGAAAATCTTCTAAGATTCTTCCCAAAATAAGATAATTGTAATTTTATTATTCACACTATTGTACTATTGAAAATAGTCAAGCCTTGTCAAAACGAAAATTTCGACCCCTGATTGGTCGTTATATGCTTGCTTCCAAGCACGGTCGACAGAATCATATACCTTGCAATTGAAAACATGCTATTTGGCCTATATAAGAGCCTGTTTCAGCCGGAGCCGCTCATAATAGTTCTGAACAGCGACGACAGCAGTCCTCCCTTAGCAGCGTATAGCGGCCACAACTGTGGCATAGCGTAGCATCAGACAGCGACAACAGCAGTCGTCCTTCCTCAGCAGCAGCACTAGCCCTGTGGTTGGTCACCACGTCTCAGGAGCAGCGCGGTTTTTCTCAGCGTGTGTCGCCAGACAGCCATTATTCCCCCCGTGTTGGGGCAGCATAATGATTGCCATCAGGAAATCCAGTTTCGGAAATCAAAATGCCTTTTTGAAGGCAAATAAACAAGTCATTGAAAGTTAATAATTTTTGTCAACGCAAGCAAGCATTCTGTGTTGCATCCTAGCAATTTAAATTTGTCGCACCCGTTTAATTTACTGAATGTGAAATAGCTTCCACAGTGCATGTTGTCCGTGTATCTTATTTCCCCCAATGTTAGGGCAGCTCAAAGGTTGTAATTAGCAACCGATTTTGAACCACACCATGCTTTTTTCAAGGCAAATAAAAAATAATTGAAGGTTAATAATTTTCTGGCATCAACACAAGCAGACATTCTGTGCGGGATGCAATCAAATTCTGTTGTAGTTGTCTAATTTTTACTTTCACTTTATTTAGTAAACCCCCCACTGTAGGGGCAGCGCAAAGGCTGCGATCAGCATAACCGACATTGAATAATAAATTGCCCTGTTAGTACGCATTCACAAAAGCAGTTAGTCCGACTATGCAGAGCTTATATGAAGTCGATTCAATCAATCAGCGTAAACAGAATTTCGTCGTCTCCCAGCTGCCAAGTTGCAACATGATGCAACACGCAACAGCGAGCAAACGAAATCGCTTGATGTTACAAACCGCAATAAGATACGGGTTAAAACCGTTGCGTGTGTGAGAGCACCATCGGTGTTTATTCGCTGGATACACTATCTACTGTCTACTGAACGCAATAATCTGCTTACATGCGACATGGGGACGGGAACATTTTCTTCAACCAAGCTGCACAACACGACACAAAACATGTTATTTTGTTGCTTCAATGAGAGTGCTATCGGTCCGGCTCGACAAGAAATCATTTTTGTGCATCCGTGCTACGAAACTGAGGAAAAACTTTAGAAACTGAAAAAAGAGGTGGAGCTTATCAAATGATCGCTATATCATTCCACCACGTACGTGAAATAATTCATTCCTATTTTCATCCCTATATAAGAGCCTGTTTTAGTCCAAGCCGCTCATAACAGTTCTGAACAGCGACGACAGCAGTCCTCCCTTAGCAGCAGTGGGTACCATCGATAGCGGAAGCGGCCACAACTGTGGCTTGGCTGTGGATAGGCCAGCGTATAGCGGCCACAACTGTGGCATAGCGTAGCATCAGACAGCGACAACAGCAGTCGTCCTTCCTCAGCAGCAGCACTAGCCCTGTGGTTGGTCACCACGTCTCAGGAGCAGCGCGGTTTTGAAGTAGAATACTTCTCTCAGGAAGTTCCGCTACATAGGGATGTGAAATGAAAATCTAAAACTGAAAAAAGTGAGAAATATGTCCAATTTCAAATGCTAATAAATCGGTTAGTATTCGATGGATTTCCATCGTTTTTGCAGCAATCGATTAGAAAATCTTCTAAGATTCCTTCCAGATGCGTTTAGTTGCAATTTTATCATTCGAACTATTGTACTATTGAAAATCCTTAAGCCTTGTCAAAACACAAAATTCGACCTCTGATTGGTCGTTATACGATTGCTTTCCCAAGCACGGTCGGCAGAGTTATGGACCTAGTAAATTGGGAATGCATCATTTGGCCTATATAAGAACTTCGTCAGATAATAAACAGACATTTCATCGGATATTAAATTGAACAATAGAAATTTGAATGAATATTTGAAGAGTTAATATTTTCTCGTTTTGCGCTATAATCCAAAGTTAATTATCTTCATCTACATGCATGCTCTGACTATTATTACGTGTTACGTGCGTCGCTTAGTGTTTGGCTACGGTTATGCAGAACGCAAATAACGGCGCGATGCGATTCGGCAAGACGAAATGTGTTGAAATGTATAGGTCTACTTCGCCTTAAAAAGAGCTGTACATTTCACCACGGTAAAGCGAATCGCATCGCGCCGTCATTCGCGTTCTGCATAACCGTAGCCTTTGTTCCGTTCCCGTTTGATGATGTCGTATTAAATGTGCATATTACAATTCGGCAACACTTCAACTTCTCATTTGCACAAAATTTAAAAATATTCAATGAACTTCATTCAAAAAAATATCAAACAAAAAGAAATTACAATACTGCCAATGAACGGTCAACGTTTATTTACTGGAAAAAAATGACTGACACGCAAGCAGCCGAGTTATCTTTCTTGTAAAAGTATTCTACTTCAACCTTGCGGTCGTGGCTTTGCATACAACCTTCCTGTGATTTTTTTTGTCATCGGCAATGGAGGCTGGTACATTTCTTCTAGATTCGTCTTTCAACGCTATGCTATAAATGCTTTGATACATGAAGATTCAGCCGGTTTGTCACTCAGTCACTAGACTTATGTTTTTTTTTTGCTGACACCAAATGGATGCATTGAACGTTTTGTGGCATGATCCTCTTCTGGTCTCATTCAAGTAGACTGCTAAAGCAATCAGTGCTGTATTTAGTATATATATATATATATATATATATATATATATATATATATATATATATATATATATATATATATATATATATATATATATATATATATATATATATATATATATATATATATATATATATATATATATATATATATATATATATATATATATATATATATATATATATATGTGCGTGTGTGTATTACGTGGGTCGAAATTTATATTTACGATTTTGTGAAAACAACTCCCGTGCAACAAAATAGTACATTACTGACATTTGGTAAAAATATGGGATCGGTAGAATGGCGAAATACAATGAGAATTTTTTTCCGTATCCATGCAGTACCCCATTACAGTCGTGTGAAACACCAAGTGCTGAGTGAAAGTTGAAATAAGATCCTATCTACTTGTCGTCTACAACAGCAGTCAGCCGTTTGAAAACAGACAAATGATGTTCCATTTATTCACCCCTAACGCGCACTTCACAATCGGTGTTACAGTCCTACTATACAAAGTGTAGTGTATTACAGTAGAATCGATGAAAGGAAGCCGTGTATACCTTTTTGCAAAAGCTGAGACCATTCGAATTTAAATAAAGTAGACCGATTTTATAATTATTTTGCTCAGGTTATGAAGAAAAATGGTCTTGGGCTGATGTCCGCTTATCAAATCGGATTGGATAGAATTGACTGGATTTAAAAATCGGTTTTCAATGTGGAAAGTTGGGTCATTCTATACGAAAAGACCACGAAAAAGCACAAACTTGGACACGACCATCACAGATTTTGCTCAAAGTTGGGAGAATTATTCATCTACTGTCACTTTGGAAAAATCCCAAATTTGGTGTCGATTGGAATACCCCCCGCTCTGTGGGACCCCCCTGTTTATTGCAAAGTCACGTATTTTTTGTTCAAAATCTATTTTTTCTTTTTCTTACAATTCATAGACGTAAGATGTCCGAAAAATACTGATAGATGATTTTTGAAGAAAATAAAATAGTACAATACTGCCATTTGGTAAAAGGGCAATCCAGAAAAAGAATCCAGAAAAAATATAAGTTTTGACCGGAAGTGTTGCCAGATAAATTATTCTTGTATTTGAAAACTAAATTTACATTTTTCGGCAAATGCAGCCAATTTGATTTTAAAATTGATAATTTCATCGTTTCCTTGGGAAATTTCACATAAGAAACAACTCTTATCCCAAGGTGATATGAGCCAATCTCGAGATATAGCATTTTTACGAAAATAGTTCTGAATTTCGTAATTAATTTTTCGTAAAAATGTTATATCTCGAGATTGGCTCATATTACCACGGAGTGGTAAGTGCTTCTTACGTAAAATTTTCCGAGAATTACGATGAAACCATCAAATTTAAAATAAAATTAGCTGCATTGACAGAGAAATGCAAATTTAATTTTAAAATACAAAAATAATCTATCTGGCAACACTTCCGGTCAAAAACAATATTTTTTCTGGATCCCTTGCTTTATTTTCTTCAAAATTCACCTATCACTATTTTTCGGGTGTCTTACGTCTATAAATTATAAAATAAAATAGTTACGAAGTTTGCAACTTTTTTCGTAAAAATGTTATATCGCGAGACTGGCTCATATTACCTCGGGATGATAGTTGTTTCTTATGTGAATTTTTTTTTTTTCAAATATATACACACATCTTGGGCTAGACCTCGTTAAAGGTAAACATAAAAACATAACCGAAAATTGAAAAATGTGAATAGCTCGGCAGTAGTTTAATTTTGGCCATATGCGTAGAAGGATTTTTTGCATCAAATTGGGTCCTCTATCACCGTAGGATTTTAAGTGAACTCCCTAACACCCTGTATATAGGTTAGGGATGCAAATAAATAAAATTAAATTATATAGACATATAGCATTCTGTTCGAGTTGCTCATCGATGCAATAGTACCAAAATTGCCAAGATGACAGAATGCACATAAACTAGGGTCACGGTGGTATTTTGGCCCGCTTCGGGAAAAAAATCACACAATCGATTGAAAATATCAAGGTTTTTTTAAAACATAAGTACCAACTCTATCATACCAGTGTTAAGAGTTATGTGTCTACTTTGCTTTACTGCTATACATCGTTCAACAATGCAGTATATTGGAAAATATCCTAGAAATATCAAAATTTCTACGAAGTGCTTGAAACGTATTTTGGTCCACTAAGTTTACATTTTAGAACCGAAATATTTCGGACTGATCATGTTTTAGACAGCGTTGTTAAACTCGCTCGCAAAAAGCATGCGATACTCCAAGTGGCGTTCTCGCCGCTACCAAAATCTCACACTAGAGATACTCCTGTCGCACTGTTTCTCGTTCTCTTTTACTTTTTTCATTTCACACTACTGAGCGTTGCTGCTTGCGAGTTTTCTCGCACACACTCTCGCTCGTGTACTTTCCCACTCGCGTGTACCTCCCTTTCTCGCGAGCACAACCAGCGGAGGTGATTGTCAAGACCGTCAAGACGCATTATGACGATACGGAGTGACAAGGCACGACGAAGCGGAGTGGCAAAAAGAATATTTCGACGAGTAGGCAGGGATGCCACATATACAGATTTATCAGTACTTATACAGATTTTTTGTGTGTTTTTCATACAGATATCTGTATATACAAATTACAGATTTTCTAGAAATAGTACAGAACTATACAGTTTTATTTTTGGTTTCATGAGGTCGCGAAATAAACTTTTCGATATAGGTAGTTGAAAATCGAAAATGAACTCAAATACTATTGAGCGTGTTGGAGTTTTCATTATATTTATATGTTACGCGTAAACGTGTGCATAAATGAGTCAATGAACAAACTATATTGCGTATTTTTTCTTCTAAGGGATATGTTCAGTAAATATGCAGATTTTTATACAGATTGAAATATCACTAAGGTGATTTCCTGAGATTCGAAATACAGATAAAAATGTGGCATCACTGCGAGTAGGTATTCCGATACCCTACACGTTCAAGCATGTGATTTATCACCCCACTTTCGGCTGTCGGTGCACGATGCAAAACTGCTTGGCATCAGCTCAGCGATTGACAAACCGCATGCGTGAGTCGGTGAACGAAGCATTTTCGTTTTTGGGCAAATTTTTCAAGCCTTCCTTGTCAAGTACTCTTATTCGAGTACTCGCGTACTCGGCGTGAGTAAAAAGATAGAAGAGAATTTGCGAGCGGTTGTATGCTGGCTGCTGCTCTGGCAAGTGCGTGAATAATAAAGAGTGTCTCGAAGGTGTGTGTGCGAACGACTGGAGAAGCGTAGTACACATCTCATTCTCAAGCAGAAAGGAGTGGCTATGTTATGCTTCTCGCTCGTTTAGCAACGCTGGTTTTAGATCGTCATCGATCTTGTTAGAGTACAAATACTGGATATGACGAAAACATCCTTCTACTTTGGAGTTTTCGCAACTTTAGGTGTTTGAAAATAAGTTTCAAAAGATTCATTTTCGATCACTCTGGAATGCAACAATGCATTAAATGTAACAACCAGCCTTAAGAAGTTCTACGACGATCTTGCGGGCGTGAATTTGCACCCAACCCTTGATTGTATACATATGTATAACCATCAAGAATCGGCTAGCATCGTACCCCGAGACCAGCTGGGAGATAATCGCCGTATTATATTCGCGCTAAATGTTTTATTGCATTTTTAGATTTTCAATTCTTTTTATCAACAGCTCATACTAACAGTTGGCTGCGTACTCTGTATCGAGTGAACAGAAAGCTCAAAATTCTAATTGCAATGTTTTCGCTTCGCCTACCGCTATATGATTAGAATTGTTTTACTTTTGTAAAACTTTTAAAGTATGGAACAATACAATAACTATAAAAATAAGATATACAATCCCTAGATAGTGGAATATAATACCAAATACGAAAAAAATGTAACTATCTGTATAGAAAATCACTACCCGCCACAGCAATAAAAGAAACGCATTCTTACCGTAAGCCGTTTCCTGGGCGAAGAAAAAAAACAGTAGAATATGATATACATATGCCGCCATTGTTTTCCACCTTTAGTGCGCCGGATTTCCTTTTCTGAACGGGAATAGAACAATTCGAGCCCTTAGGGTAAACTTTGCTCGTGATTACGTTCACAAACACTGAAGTCAAAACTTTTACTTTTCCGCGTACAGTCACACACTGTCAAAACGAAACGACATTCTAGGGTCAAAATGCAGTATCCACAAATTCCACAAACCAAAGTATTTAGCCACTATTCCTGCACTGATACTTTTATTACTCACTGTTGTTGTGTGCTTTAGTTGAACTGTTGGTCTTCAGTTGCAACCGACATCGGCACGCTGTTCTACCGCTCCAAATACGTTAGCAAACACTGGGTGGCTTCTTTTCTAACTCTTCCCTCACTATTTGTTTTGGCTGCCGGCCAAAGCCACACGACAATTCTTTGCTACTTGCACAGCCACGTATATTTACTGTTGCTTGGAGAGATCACTTCACAACTGCAAATACTCGAGCCGTACAGCACCTCACCCGATACCATTCCATAGGATAACTGTTCTATTGTTACTGATATCATTCCTTCTGTTTTCCTCATTCAGTCTCTCGCTCACCGTCGTTAATATCCGCTTTGTAAATTTTTATTATATTTTTCATTTATTTATGCAACCGTTACTGTTTGGTCTTTGTTTACTCTTTGTAGATGTGGAACACAAAACATATATTGAATTCATTTTTCTTGGCACCAAAGACCGCAGTATTGTACCTAAAATTTTATATTTCATAATTTGTTTTTCTATCCGAAGAATAATTGTTATTCTAACTAAGTTTTGAAATTTATTCATATTTTGATATTTCTTTTAAATTTAATATCATCTTCTAATATCTGAGTCAGACCGTCACGTGTTAAAAATCATTTCATCACTTTTCAAATGCTGTGCAGATATTAAATTACTTTCATATCAAAGTCAAGTAAATAGTGATCTGCAGGGGAGTGTCGCATGAGCGTTTTTAATTGTTATACAAGATGCTACAATTAGTCTCAAAATTTAAAAGCAAACAAGGTTAGAGTTTATCAACCAATGTAGAAAAATAATTTTTTTTTTGATAGAAACACGGTGCCGGTAACCGCAAGTCAGTCCCATCTGTTATTTCGTCGATTTTTTGTTAGCATCGAATTTTGGCCTATCTTTGAGTGTATTTTCAGATGTACCGATAAAAACCTAAATTAATCCACCTAGTGGTGCAGAAACATTTGTTATACTAACTATTACTTTATACATATTTGGCCAGTCACTTACAAATCGTATACCATCATAAGTTCAATTTCAATAATGAATGAAATGAATTTGAAAGATAGCTTCCAGAGAGTTAACCAAAGACGATCATTGAATTAAAGCTTGACGTGGTTTTTGCAAATAATATGAATGTTATCACCGGAGTACATGAGTCTTATTTTATCGATCACAAACCAATTTTTAAATGCTGGCTAGAAGTAATTAAATTTTTTTTTAGATAATCGAACGTGGGGAAACAGTAACAATGATGCTGATTTCACACTGGAGTAGCAAACATGTATGTTAGTTTAATGCGGTTCTTCTTATTCGCCTTATTTTCAGAAATTGCAGGACCTAGATTTATGAATCAGCATCAAGTTTTTTTTACGAATTGAAGCAAACTTCTACAAACCTGCTCTCGAAATATAGTTTAGAATTATACAGGAAAAAAATATAGCTATTGATGAAAGTTGTCAAGTTAATTCTATCTCAAATGCATTATCTGAAGATGAAGATTCTCCACGATCTTTGAGAATTTTGGATTTTCAGAGTGTAGGCGAGAACATTATTCTTTTCGAAGGCCTAGGCTGTATGAAAGAAATCCGAAATAAAGACTTTTTAAATCTTGCTGCGATAACGGGAAGTGGAATAACATGGATACTCTGTTTGCACTTAGCAATATTTATATCTTACATGAGCATATTGTATCATTCATAGAGATAAGTGACTTTTCACCTGCGCACACTAGTAAACGTGTATAGCCATGCAGAGTTGCTTCAACACTTTTTCCTAATTTTGCCGATTACGTTCACCAGCTACTTTAGATTCCTGATCACAAATTTAATACATAAAATAAGTATTCAACTGAAAAATTTTCCAGCTGTTCAAAACGTAGCATTGCAAACAAAACAGCGACTTATTTGTGCTTTTCTCAACGGGTGGCACTAACACATTCGTACGTAAATAGGTTTATACATCTTTGGTAAGGCTTTTCAAAATATCTACATCGCTAATTGTGTTACATGTGCAAACTGTGGGATCAGATTTTGCTAAAATGCTTGACTCCCGAAAGCTGTAAATGTTTCTTACTCTTCGCAAATCTAGGTTCAACGTACAATTTAATATATATTTTATAAGAAGTGAGGACGAGAGCTTCGGAAGAAAAGAGGCTAAGTAAGCATTGCAGTTTCTTCTAAAATCTGGTTCAAATTTCCAAGAAAAAGCTCAAGGGTAATTTATTTACACTTTTTAAGACGCACTACGAAGAGTGAAAAGATTAAGAAAAGTTGTCCATGATTGTTGATTTCCTTTGAGAAATAAATAGCGATACGGAAAAAGAGGGATAGAGAAGAGGAAAGAGCAGTGAGAGAGAAAAATTATCCAGAAAGTAAAATATCCCATGTCTAAAATATACTTTGGTCAAAACTCTACAGTTCAAGCAACCAATAAAAGATCGCACTCAGTATGATTTTCAAAGAGATCTGGGGCTTTCATTTGAGCATGCGAACATCAAAATCTGAATAAGCGCTCTGTAAAGAGTATTTTCTGTTATTTTTTTGGGTCGATTTTGATATACTACACATATAATAAAACATATTTACACATACATACGTACAAGCACACATACACAAACATACATAAATTGTTCAATTCGTCGATCTGAGTAAATTGGTATACAACACATGGCTCTCCGTGCCATTAATTTTGCCTTAAAAGTTAAATTTCTCATATAAAAAATACTCTTTGATCAATATTTTAAAATCTAAGACACTAATCAAAAATCCACTCGGTAGCATTCTGGGGGAGCACAGTAGCTTTCGTTTGCGTATAAGATCATTAAAATCGGATATTGCGTTCTGTAAGAAAGATGCGTTAGTATTTTGCGGCACATACATACAGACAACATACATACACACACACACACACACACACACACACACACACACACACACACACACACACACACACACACACACACATACACACACACAGTTCGTCGAGCTGAGTCGAATGGTAAATACGATTCGGCCCTCCGGATCATGGATCAATTTTGCGTTTTTCGACCGATTTTTAACCTTAGTTTAGTATAACAAAGGTAAAAATTGTGGTTTGTTTAACAAAAGTGAAAATCAATAGTAAGTCTAATTGTCCCATTATGAAAAGTAACCGCAAGTCAGTCCCAGAGGAAGAATAATCAAAAGTCAGTCTCAATTAAAAAAAAAATGCATATCACAACAAAATGGATGGGAAATGAAGAAGAAAACTTTGACATGACCGTTTATATGGAAATAAGTTATCTAGTAACGTTTTTCAATTATTGGGATTATTTTTTAGTTCGAATTGGTGATGAATTTATGTGCAGCAATTTCCTGCTAATACGAATTCAAGTTCATTTTTTTTTTGGTTCGCTTCTTCGTGGATCTATCCGGAAAATTTTCAGTATCAAAAAAACTTTCATTAGAAATCCAGGGAATCGTTCCAAGATATGGGAAAGGTGATGCTCGAACCTCAAACGGATTTTGCTCATCTTGACATTTGTTATCGGATGAACCATCTGCAGTCAGGCTTCAGTTTCTTCATCCGAATCCTCACCGGATGAGCTTTCATCGGTTCCGTACATCATGAGTTTGAGCGTGAATGAAATATCTTTCGAAGCAGTTTTTTCGGTTTCATATTTTTACAGATGAGACTGACTTCTAGCCAGTTAGACAGCGACCTTGAGACTTAAAAAAAGGCCAGACCAGCTAGAAATCGTGAAGCCACTGTTCGTTTTAAATTAATGAGTAACTCACATATTTGGCTATTTTGCATTCCTAACGGTCACAGATTATCAATTTTCCTGAAAGTCATTAGGCATAGGTATTTGATATAATTTAACTCCCGGAGGTTTAAAAAATGGTGAGAGAGCGCTGCTCATAACAGTGCGAGCAGATGATTTCGAATCTTCCATCGAGGTCAGTTTTAAAGAGGAATGAAACCGAACTCGAAAGACGCTCAAGGCGCCACCCGGTCCGATCACTAACCAATGTCAAGAAACGCAACAGGAATCAAACATTTTTAAACCGTATTCTTATGTAAGTTAGAACATGATTTAATATTACATATGCAAACTACTACGAGCGGGTACAAACACAAGTCTTTTGTGTTGCATAAATTTTCAAACTAATCCGAAGCGGTACATATTTTAACTCTCCTTTGTGAAAAAAACTTGTAATGTACTTACTACAATCATATTGGTACAACATCGTTATAGTTTTTAAGTAATCTTGAAAATATTCTCAATTAGGTCCGATATTTGATGCAACCTAGCAATCCATCCTACCGAAATAATTGACAGCGGTTGATCAAAACAAATCGCTCAACTATCAAACGTAATCATGATACTTTAGATAGATACAATAGAATAATTTGTCATTTTTAATATACTCAACAATACAATATCGCACGCTAGCCTGGCGGGCTAATGCGGTTTAGATCAACTAAATTAGTTGAGAGAATTCGTTATCGATATTGTTTTCGGCACATTTCACATGTTGTTGGATAAGTACAACGATACACCGTGCCCCAGTGCTGAGTTGAGAAAATTTCCAGCTCGAAAATATCCTCGACCTGATCGAGAATCGAACCCGATATCTCAACCCTGTGGGAGAGCTAGCCGACCGACATCGCTAACCACAGAACCACGGGGACCATATATTTTTTATTGATCTTCTCGACGTTATTTTTTGTTTTCCCGGAATCTTCGGGTAGCTCATCACAAAATGTAAATTATGGCTTACTAGATTGGATCGATATTGATTTAGAAAACAGAACCAAACAACTGTATCATTTTAGCAAACATATTGTATGGTTATTATTGCAAGCCTAACCGCGAAAGATTGCTTTTAATTTCATAGGTAGTGTTTATCCTTATTGATAAACATTTTGTGGGCCCTCGTTGTATTTTGTTACTGTAGTTTTTTTCTTACCGACTTTTATAGTCGGATGTTTACTATTGTTAAAGATAATCTGTGAAGTAACCAAAGCAAACATTCTTGGAACATTGGTCAAGATGATGGCTAAGATTTCAAATATATTTGTGATATATTTGTGATTTCTCAGAGTGCTAACTATCTAAAGTAAAAAAATCTAACCATTAATTGTCAGAAGAAAAGATAATTGCAGATAATAACTGACAGGGTATTAGATTACTGATCCAGTCGTCGTATATGAAAATCTAAAAAATGTTTGATTCAGTTAATTCATACTCCAAAGCGAACATAACAAAATCTGAACAATGATTTTGATAACAGTACAATCGAAGGGATTTTCCTGACTTTAAGCTGGAAACTCCAAATGATGCGTCGTGCTACACACTTAACTTATCTCGGTAAACTTCCCAACAACTGATCGAGCTCGGCGAAATTTTTAACAAATACCAGCAATATATTTCAACGAACATTCAGCAAATATATAGATTTACCGTAAACCAGCATGTATTGACATTTTGTTTGCTGATGTTCTTGAATATTCTGCCGAAAACTTGTAGAAAATTGCTGAATTTATCAGCTGTTGAGTTCTCGGCAATAAAATCTAAGTGTGTAACCTATATCACTCTGAAAATCGACTGGGATACATCTTTTCATACATATCTATCAACAGAATTCAGTATATTCTATGTCAGTAAACATCTGTAGTTGTGATGTACCGACGATTTATGACTATTCTAATTGAAAGCAGACAGGTCTATATATATCTGGTTCTGCTTTAGCATCATGTATAGCAACGCTTGGTAGCAGCGAACTCAACTTGTCACTGGGTGCTATTTGATTTGCAGCAATGCAAACAAACGTCAGTGTTTGGATAACATAAGAGCAAAAGTGAAAAACCAAAATCAAACAGTGGCAACCGAAAGTGGACTGAAAGAATGCAATACACGATTTTACTCCATCTTATTTAGCTGCAGCTGGTGTTTTTCGTTTGTGTTGGTACTCTCAACCTGCAATCCGCAACGTCGATTCGCTGGTGGTTTTGATGTCACTTCGGTTTGAATAATGTAATTTAGATCTTTGTCATATCAGTGCTGGGATAAAGGTGGACAATATTCAGAACAACGAAGCTAAAAATGCCTCCGTCTTAGAGCCTCTTAGCCTCCGTCAAACTAATCACACAGAACATCACTTAAGTAAGGTATTGCAAGGATCACAGCTTCGATTCCTGAATACATTTACCGTGTAAATACAATTTTCTATCTGCATTATTTTGGGTGGACCTGCATATACTAAACAGTATTTTTTAAACGCCTGTGAAGAAGACAGAAAATAAGAAGAAAAGAATCTTATCGTTCATAGCAAACCCTTGATGAGTTTCGCATCGATGGTATAGATGATTGATGATGAAAAACCATTCGAATCTTCTACTTGAAAGATAGAAATATCCATTAGCTTCTCAGCGTCGTGGAATGCATTAAAAACTGTTGCTCTTTCTCATGAGCAGAACAATTTTTGTCATCGTTACTAAAAGTATGACAACCAAAGCTTGCCTGCCGGTACTGTGTTCAATTGGAAACAGCACTGCTGGTTTGCTTCAGGCATTATTATTCATGAATCAAACTGAAGAGCATATATGGTTCTTGCTGCCGGTTTTTTGACTAGCTGCAGTCTATAAATTGGACCTAATATAAAGTTGACGATGCCCATAGGGAAAGTGTCATCAATATTGTGCTGATTTCATTGTAAAATATTCTATATTTATGTAGCGATGAGGAGTAGCAAAAAAGAATTCCTCGGTTTACTAACGGTATATCAACATCCAGGATAAGTGAAAAATAAACAGACTTTTGAATAGCACAGTAACTTATTCAATACGAAAAATATGTGTTCAACACGCTCGTGAAAAGTAACACTGCGACTGAATTGATTAATTCAATTTCATAAGTTGCATGGAAACGTCAGAAAATGAATACCACATTTCGTGATTCTGTGTAATTTTTATACTCATCTTGGATTAATCTAGAATAAATCATTTTTGAATTTACCACTATAACTCAATTTTGAGTACCAAGCATGAAAAAACAACACCATTATTTGACGAGAGTGAAAAAGCGACACCGTGGTTTGCGATCAATATTTGTGCGCCATTATTTAGCCTGTGCGGTCTGTTATCTTTTCCTGTGGCTGTTTGACTGATTCCAAAAAAAGGAAAAAATCATTGGGAAGGTGGTGGTCACGGACTTTTCGAAAAGCTTTAAGGTACACATAAGGTAAGGTAAGGTACACCGTTTTTATGTTGACAGTTGCCTTAACGGTGAGTGTCTTGTCATTTCTCTATCATACAGGTTCCCTAGTCAGATAGAACGTATTCTAAGCTTTGTTTAATTTTGACTCTATCCCTCCCGTTTCTGGTAACTATAGTTACCGGCACAAACATTCTTCTCTACGATAACATCGCATTCAAAATTGAGTGGTTTTCAATTCTTAATCTGAGTACTTTTGAATTCTGAAAATAGGTAGTTTTAATTTAAAAAATTAATATTTTTAAAAAAATTTGATAGTTTTAAAATCTAAATCTGTGTTGGATTTAATTTTGAAATTGAGTAGTTTTAAATTCAATAAAGAAACAATTTTGTACACATAAATTGATAATTTTCAACAACTAAATGAGTTCTAATGAACACATAAAATGAGTTCAATTGTATATATCTGAATAATAAATACACAGTATTTGCTTATGCTGTGGTTACACAATTTTGAATAGCTACGGAGTTACTCAATTTTAGTGACGTTCCACTTTTCATGAAAATGAATTCTCGACTACTTTGTGATAAGGTCGTGTGTCTAAACGTAAACAAAACGAGTGAGAGATGATTCGTGCTTGTGAAGTACAAGAAATATAACTCTCACTCGTTTTGTTTACGTTTAGACATACTACCTTATCACGAAGTAGTCGAGAATTGTTTTCTGATCATTTTTGAATTCATTTCAAGGAGCGTGAACAAGGTAAACTTTTAAATTTATGTTGGCATTTATTCATAGAATAGAATCGAATTTGAAATGTAACTGGTTCACCTCCATTCTTTACATAGTGCACCATTTTTTAAAAGCACCCTCTGGGATGAGTTATTCTGGTGTGTCTCGTCCATCCATACGCGGGAACGGACAACCCGTTCCCTTCAGCTTTCATGTTCAAATTACCCATTGGTGGTATCTGTAATTTTATGCAACCACAAGGTGCGGTTTTGGTGCCATGTTTCCCACCATTTTTTTGCGAGCGCCTCTACCGACGACTTTCCGGGTATTCGTAGCTGGGACTTATTTAGTGCATGTCCTGAAATGCCATAGCAACCTGAGAGTCATAGAAAAACAAAGTCAGGTTTGGTATAATTTTGTGTTCGTGGACTCCATCCTTTTTACCCTTCTCGAAACATTGGGAAACGCTTATGTAATTTTTGTACTTTTCGTCGCTCAAGTCTATTTCTACGGTCATAAATACGCAAGGTTTATCCTTATGTGGTCGAATTCGTTCCTTTTTTCTGATATAGGGCCTAGCCTGATACAGCCTAAATGCAGCAGCTATGGCCTGCGGGTTCAAAGCTCCAGCCGTTGTCTGGTACCGGTACCAATTTGGAGGAATCGTATTTTGTATTAACTCTTCGTTGTATTAACGTAACAACCTTCTTTGCCCACAACTAGGAGGTTCATAAACATAGGGTATCAAACTTCGTTGTCACCAGCAGATTTTTCCTTGAAAGAATAATCACTTCAATGTTTTTCTTTCTGAACAAATTAATGATATAATTAACAATAGCAGAGCTGTTAGTGAAGTAGTATGCGAGAGGGTTAGCTGCTGATAGTTTCATTCACTAAAATTGCCATTCCGTTAAGCCGCTGCTCTTGAGGAAGCCGCCATACAAATCAAACACAAAATTTCTTCATAACTCAAAAACTAAACAAGCAAATGAAACCAAATTTGGCACATTAAGGTTTCTGGAAGCAAAAAATTTGTCTATGGTGGTTTGACACTCCCTCTCTCCTCTGGAAGGGAGGGGTGCCATACAAATGAAACACAAGTTTTTGCATATCTCGAGAGATACTTTAGCAAATGTAACAATGTAACAAAATTTGACGTTTGGAGGTCTTAGAGCGCAAGTAATACTTATGTTATAACTCCAGACCCCTCTCTCCTCTAGAAGAGGAGAGCTCGCATACAAATGTAACAAAAATTTCTAACTATATAACTCTAGAACTAATCAAGCAAATGGAACCACAAGACATATTTTCTGGTGACTTGATATCCCTTTCTTCTCAGAAATGGAGGGCACTCGAACAGCCATAAAGTAAACACTGAGCTATGCTGCCCGGGTGCGATTTTTGCATAGCAACACGACACGACAATTGCAATTGCCACTCAGTGTTAGTGTTAAACAGACGGCGCGAAGGGCGAAACTTGAAACACCGGAGCCAGGGTCGGGGTTATATATTCGGCCCCGTTGCCTCAAACTTCGGTGAACACCGGAGCCGCATTATGTTGTTTTACGTGGTCAATCTTTCCCATGCTTTCAATGTTTAAATATTGATTAAATAAGGATTTAACTAATAAAATATTGAAAAAGTGGGCGGGACGAAGTTTACCGGGTCAGCTAGTTGTTTAAAAAGTTTACTTATTCTATGGTACTGCTGGAGACTAGAACTCATTTTGACTTTCTAAAATGCTCTCCTCCGAAAGACTTTCTTTGCATCATGGATAGTCTGTCTGCATTTATTTCTCACAGCTCGTTACGTCTCTGGTGGCGTTTATTCGGGTGATTAAATAAGGATTTAACTAATGAAATAAAGAAAAAATGGGCGAAACTAAGTTCATCGGGTCAGCTAGTTGTTTAAAAAGTTTAGCTGATGTTGAGATCCCGAGCATCATTGAGAAATAACAGTTGTACAAAGTTCAATCTGCATCTCCCCTTAATGTGCAAACTGGCTTGTCATCAGTTGTGATTAGTACCTATCCAATTTGAATATTGCTGCTTGCCAGTGACAGATCAATAGCGGTTTTAATCGATCCATCGTTCAAGACGGTAAAGTTGAAGTTTTTTGAGCTTCAGTAACAAATGGACACGCTGTTGGTAGCCCTAACACAACCCAGCTACGACATTAATCGATAGACGCATGGATTATAAAGGAGTTACGAGGAAGTTTCTCGTTGATCACTTCCATTCGCTGCAGTGTCAATTAGCCATAGTTACAGTTGGGGTCCATTTATGTGGGCGCAGTTCTTCTGATAGGAGTTCCATCGACCGTCGACCGTAGACGGTACTAGGTCAGTCCAGTTAGCGGTTATATCGAGGGACAATCTGGTCATACGTGGTACGACAGGAAACAAAGTGATGATCGAACAATTACACACAAAAAACAAAGACCTATCGAAAGCGCTTACAAAGCAGGGGGAAAAAAGTGCGGAATACAGAAATCACCTGGGTGACATTACAATAGATCAAATGTCTTTGGTAGCGGTAATGTTTCTAAACAGATGAAAAAATACTCGAGGAGCCTCTCAATTGGTCTCGAGACACGATGCTTGCCTAACAAGCCAGTAAAATTGAGCAAATTATGAATTATAAGTTTACTAAATTTTAACGTAAAATATTTGTTGAAAAATATATCATGATGCAATACAGTTGCATACAGTTGAGGGGTTTTGTGTTTCGAGAATTCAAAAAAATAGGTATTGGTCTATCTTGCGCTTTAAACATCTTGAGAATATTTCCTCAAATTTTAATTTGAACCATAGAGAAAAAGTTAAAGCAATTTTAAACGTGCCTCGTCACGGCCCCGCAGCTAAACTTGATACATCATACGTGGAATAGTGTTTTTAAATAACCAACTTTGCCGTGTTCACAATTACCGAAAAACTACTCAACCGATTTTCTTCATCTTTTGAAAAAATCGTTATTAACGTCGTCAGTCTTTGTACGACTATGTTAATACATTTTTCTAGCAATAAATCCAACATTCTTGGAAAAACATTCTCGTTTTTAATAGAAACAAAACACTTATAGAAATAATCGTACAGAGACCCAGTAAAGCTATGAACTAAAGAAATTTAATGGATTTGATGCTTTCAGTTGACCTGCTGAACCGCATTATGTTGTTTTACGTGGTCAATCTTTCCCATGCTTTCAATGTTTAAATATTGATTAAATAAGGATTTAACTAATAAAATATTGAAAAAGTGGGCGGGACGAAGTTTACCGGGTCAGCTAGTTGTTTAAAAAGTTTACTTATTCTATGGTACTGCTGGAGACTAGAACTCATTTTGACTTTCTAAAATGCTCTCCTCCGAAAGACTTTCTTTGCATCATGGATAGTCTGTCTGCATTTATTTCTCACAGCTCGTTACGTCTCTGGTGGCGTTTATTCGGGTGATTAAATAAGGATTTAACTAATGAAATAAAGAAAAAATGGGCGAAACTAAGTTCATCGGGTCAGCTAGTTGTTTAAAAAGTTTAGCTGATGTTGAGATCCCGAGCATCATTGAGAAATAACAGTTGTACAAAGTTCAATCTGCATCTCCCCTTAATGTGCAAACTGGCTTGTCATCAGTTGTGATTAGTACCTATCCAATTTGAATATTGCTGCTTGCCAGTGACAGATCAATAGCGGTTTTAATCGATCCATCGTTCAAGACGGTAAAGTTGAAGTTTTTTGAGCTTCAGTAACAAATGGACACGCTGTTGGTAGCCCTAACACAACCCAGCTACGACATTAATCGATAGACGCATGGATTATAAAGGAGTTACGAGGAAGTTTCTCGTTGATCACTTCCATTCGCTGCAGTGTCAATTAGCCATAGTTACAGTTGGGGTCCATTTATGTGGGCGCAGTTCTTCTGATAGGAGTTCCATCGACCGTCGACCGTAGACGGTACTAGGTCAGTCCAGTTAGCGGTTATATCGAGGGACAATCTGGTCATACGTGGTACGACAGGAAACAAAGTGATGATCGAACAATTACACACAAAAAACAAAGACCTATCGAAAGCGCTTACAAAGCAGGGGGAAAAAAGTGCGGAATACAGAAATCACCTGGGTGACATTACAATAGATCAAATGTCTTTGGTAGCGGTAATGTTTCTAAACAGATGAAAAAATACTCGAGGAGCCTCTCAATTGGTCTCGAGACACGATGCTTGCCTAACAAGCCAGTAAAATTGAGCAAATTATGAATTATAAGTTTACTAAATTTTAACGTAAAATATTTGTTGAAAAATATATCATGATGCAATACAGTTGCATACAGTTGAGGGGTTTTGTGTTTCGAGAATTCAAAAAAATAGGTATTGGTCTATCTTGCGCTTTAAACATCTTGAGAATATTTCCTCAAATTTTAATTTGAACCATAGAGAAAAAGTTAAAGCAATTTTAAACGTGCCTCGTCACGGCCCCGCAGCTAAACTTGATACATCATACGTGGAATAGTGTTTTTAAATAACCAACTTTGCCGTGTTCACAATTACCGAAAAACTACTCAACCGATTTTCTTCATCTTTTGAAAAAATCGTTATTAACGTCGTCAGTCTTTGTACGACTATGTTAATACATTTTTCTAGCAATAAATCCAACATTCTTGGAAAAACATTCTCGTTTTTAATAGAAACAAAACACTTATAGAAATAATCGTACAGAGACCCAGTAAAGCTATGAACTAAAGAAATTTAATGGATTTGATGCTTTCAGTTGACCTGCTGAACCTCCATCATAAACACCGCAAGCCTCTAGGAATTAAAAAAAATATAAAAATGTTACACCTAAAACCTCTTGAGTTTATGAAACTACATGTTAGTCGCAATTGCGGTCAGTGATTGCGGGATAGTGTGATGTCCTTATAACCTACCCAAATGGTTCACAATCGAAAAATTTTTGGAATAGTGCCTTCCATCGCACGAGGAAATAAAGCCGTTGGCGCCGGTTCGTTAGTTAATGGGTAGTATTGAATCAAGTCTATGCACTTTCAAACCGAATTTCATCTGAGCCGAATATGTATTTTAATACTGTTATTCCGTATTCATTTTTTACCTATCGAGTGTTCCTTGCTTTGATACATTTTCGCTGTATGCAACCACCGCACATGACAATACTGCAACTGTAAAAAATAACGCCTCGGTACTCCGAATTTTTCACACCACCAGTTTAATCCTTTAATCCTTTTTAATTAAAAATTTCGCTTGCTTTCAATACACATGACCACTGACAGAGCTCTTACTCACTGAAAAGTTGTAGCGGCGACACAGCTTTTCAATTACTGGTAGAACCATAGAAAATTATTTCTATCGAACTTAAAAATCTTCGTTATGCTTCCCATAATGGATTTCAAAACTCATTGCTATAGATGGATCACATTTCTTCAAAAATACCATAAAAAACATTAAATAAACTTTTTACCCCAAACTTTTCCATTTGCTTTTATGTTGGATACAACCATGTACACATCCAATATATTCAAATTAAGGACAGATGAAGCGCATATTTCAACTAAACTTCAATGCACTTTTAAAGGACACAATCAGAAACACACTTTGAGTTGAATTTGAATCCGCCAACCACCACATTCCACGCGAACTCTAACTCAATGGAAGTTCCAACTGCTACTGAACTCGAAAAGGTCGAACAGCTAAAGGAAAAAGGATACCTAACGCAACATTTTTTTTTAATATCGGAAAAACTCGGAGAAAAATTTAGGCATGTGTGTTGCATCATGATTTTGTCACCACCATCATCATGATCACAGTACGCTTGCTGATAGTCAAAAACTCTCCCTTGTATGGTTACTGTTTCGTTTTCCCTAGTGATACTGCCAAGAGAAGAGACAACATTGCTGTAAGCTTCCCAGCCGGCAGAGATTTTTATACAAACAGAGAGCTGAAGCCACGTGCTTTTAGCAAACCGACGTGAAATACAAGAGAAGCTTTCATATGCTCAGAAATTGTCCCTATACAGAAATCTCCGAGCGAGTGGTTTGCGACCAGGGCTGCCAATAGGTTTCGGATAAAACCTTTGCAGAACGAAAAACAAAATGCGACTATAATTTGGCAGTCATTTCAAATAATAATCGGCTATTTTTTTGCAAAAATTGAAACCCAATATTTTGAGCAGAAAAGTAATATCTGGCGAAAATCTTTTTCATTGTTCTATATATTTAGAAGTTTAAAGATTATCTGTTTGATTGGCGGTGATCAGTAATCTTGCGAAATCTAGATATAGCTGGTATAGAGGCAACTTTGCTTGCAACAATATCTCATAAATGTCTGAATGTCAAATAGTTATCGCGCAACAGTTCGTAAGTTTATATATATTTATTCAATTCTACGGTTACCTTGAATCGTTCGTATAAGTCGAATGCATAGTTGTATAAAACCATCACTATGCTATGTAGCGAATGTGCAAGTGGTGTGTAGAAATGCAAAAAGCGAAGAACGTTTGTTTTGTTTTGAACATTGTACGAATTTTATGCAGGACATAAATGGTCACGTTCAAACATGTTTCATTACGTCCCGGACATTCTATATAGGTAGAAGCACACAAAAAATCCGTGCAGTGACACATACGGCACAACGAACGGAGCTTAAGACCATATTTTCAACACTAGCGCCATCATCATCGACGGCGGCTTCAGAAAACAGTAGCCATGACATAGGTTTGATTGTTATGAGTGTGATTCGGACGTTTGTGAACTAGAGTTAGAGCATTAGAGTAAGGAATACTGTAAAGAGTTTTACTCTGAAGTGACTTTGAGTCCAGAAAACCGACCAAAGAAGATGTGCGCATACGCTTTTAGGATGCAAGAGGATTATAATTTGCTGCCAAAATTTTGAAAATCGGTCCAGTGGTTTGATTACTTGTTTTCAAAACGTTATTGACGTTTTAACACAAAACTAAAAACGACTACCCGATTCAATCACCGCCTTCGATCTAGTCCCTTTCACATAACACCCCTTTTCAAATATATTTCAATTCCCCTTCTCCAGTTATTTCACATTGCACACTCAACAAAGCATTGCTATTGTGTGCCATTTGTCAACATGGAAATCTATGTTCTCTATCCCTCGAGGGACCTGTGGTTGCTGATATGTTAGCATTATAATGGTTTCGTACAATAGCTCTTATGCCGGTTTCGCATTTGTGATATAGCTACATCATTCGTCAAATGCCATATCAAGAAATTACAACTGGATTCACTAATGCAACTACACTAAAAATGTTCGTTATTTATAGCACGTGCGGTGTAGCCAAGAGACGCAACAGACCTAATTTTTGATCAATGAAAATAGCACGGTAATTCATGAAGTCAGTGCAATCCGTATTGAGATTGAGAGCGTGTGACGTGAGCGGGCCAAACCACTGTTTTTTTCTAATCCCGTTTTACTCTATGTCCATGATATGCTCGTGTTGGTACGACATCAGGCTGACAATTCTTACTGGGTACTTTGATTCAGGTTACTCTCTCGCTTTCTCTCTTCATCGCTCTCAACCTGCCTCTCGCTTAACTATTCTCAAAATGTCAAATTAGGCAAAGCCGCTCCAAACAGAAAAAATAATGTGTTTTTTTTTTCCACATTCTTTAGCATGCAAGTTATTAACGTTGTAATTTGCATACAAATTTTTATCAAAGATATTCATTTTTTCAGTTCAGCTTATTTTTTGTGTTTGTTGCACAGCGCAAGAAGAGTTGTTATTAAAAAAGCCTTATAAGGTCTCCTGAGTGGGCCACCAAGATATGGTTATGGTACAAGAAAATTTACTTTTCGATGTATTTTTTCGCCAAATACCTGATATGACAACTAAGCAGCAAGACAATTTTATACCAAAACCAGAGAAATTGTTTCACCCATCAATTGGAGTTGGAGCTGACTGAGTAGGTTCATTCTTCCTAGAAAATGCTACTATCTTGTCACTACCCTCCAAGTAGGGTAGCTTCCCGACAAACTTCAGCAGCACGAGACCTGGACTTAGTCACAAGGCCGGCGCGCTACTTGGAAATTTGGAGGGATTTCGCGATACTAAATTTAACACTGAAACGCTCAACTTCTTAAAAGTGTTTTATTGAACGGTGTGGTGTGTAGTTCGACGGGTGTCACAACAGGTACGTACCGCTGCTTCTCTCGACTCTCCTGGCACGATGTGCGGCGTCCCGCGTCGAAGCGATGATTTTCCGCCGGTCAGCAGCAAGGCGGCTACAACTGCGTGGGTGGTGTGTAGGCGACCTGGAAAGGCGTTCCAGGCAAGGGTCTTCTCAGGCGCTTCCTTTGTTGGCGGGGATCGGTTGGCGACGGACGAGAACGACTACTGCCGAACCGAGAAGGGAATCCTCTCCTTTTCGGTTAGGGCCGTTGCCCGAGAGTTCGCTGGTCTTTTACGGTTAGACGTAGACAACTTAATGCTGCCTAGGCCGAAGCGGGTGCAGAGTGCTATCGCGATCGCCAATCGCAAATTTATCGAATATAGCAAAAAAGGTCCTGAATATTCCTTAAGATTGTTACTGTCTTTTCACCCTACTGTCTGTATCCCGGAAAAGCTCAGTAGCAAGAGACCCTGTGACTATGGTAATCAGCGGGGCTTCGCGAACAACTGTGCGGACTACTTTCACCTTGTTATCCGGGCTATTGTGGTATTGAGTTTGTATTTAAAAGCAAGCAATTGTGACGTAAATTAGTTTATTAAAAAGATTATTTTAAGCGGGAATATTTCTAATTTTATTAATTAATTCTATTGTAAGTGTGTATGTGTGTGGGTGTGGGGATGGCTGACGATCGGTACGTACCGCTGCTTAAGTTGACGCTGCTGCTGCTCGGTGTGGACGCTCCGCTTCGTTGCTGCTGTGGTTAACGACGGAGGGGTGGGGTGAGGAACAAACGCTGGCTATGCTTTCTCTTCTGGTCTTCCCTCGTTGACAAGTATCAGCAGGCCCAGGACGATACCAGAGTGGCCGTGCCGAGAGGGGTAGGTCCTCCTTTGCGCTTATGGCTCAATGCCAGAGGACGATCGCTGGTCCTTTACGGGTTAGACGTAGCGGGCATCCAGGGCTAGGCCGGTCGTGTGCTGGTTTAACCGTACTGAACGGTCGAATTTAAACCAATATTAAAAGGTCCTGAGTAAACTCTGCTGCCACTCACAATTAGCACAGCACTTTTCAATTTACAACCTTAGCACACGACAATCAGATACTATATGACCTAGCATGGCGTTCTAAGCTACCAAGAACCTTATTCGCGCTATTTTATTTTACAATGGCTGCACCATATTTCGCGCTTAGATTATTTTGACACCCATCCGTATAACAGTTTTCCTCCCCCTCAACCTTGCTATCATACTGGAGGGGAGTTGGCTCTTTTACCACCCACTTATACCCACTGTGTATCATATATATGGTGGAAGTGTGTTGACAATTTTTTTGAATATTAATTTGACTAATCCTACTAACCTACTCTAACAATTAATATTAACATTCAATTACATTTTACTAACCCTACTTATGATAACCCTTAAAAATTAACCTGAAAGTATGACTAAACATTTGAGCACAAATAAAAATCATACTGGATTCTGTAACCGACGGTTACAAGATTCTTCTCTCCTCTAAGATTTCTCCGATTAAAAATCTTTTGCCACCACTAACCTTTTTCTTACAAAAATTACCTCGCACTTGTTTCACACTTCGCTCGCCTGAATTCAAATGCGCTGTTGGCGCGTACTCGATAGCCGCCAATGCTTGTAGTTCAAATTTGGTATGGCGGCTAGTCGACTCTTTTCGCCCCGTATGCGACAGCCCATCGGTTTTGTGTAAGAAGTGTAAAGGCTTAGTACGTTACATGAAAAATAGGTGAGCGTTTACAAGGTACATTTTATACAATTAAAAAACATTTGATTTAACTGTAACGATCGGTTACAATCTTAATCTTCTCCGCACAGACGATTCGTTGTTTTGCTTTCGTCTCGATTAGACGCAAATTGTTTCTCTCCGATTGAGTACGGGTGTTTTTTTTTTCGATTAGTTCTTGTGTTGTGCGATAACAATAGCCTGCAGTTTATCGGCAAAAACATCTTTTGCACACTGGTAGGGGCAGGCTACCCCGCCAGTGATCTGATACGCAGCTGATATATCAGCAAGAATAATTCTCCCGCACCGCTGTTACCCCGCTAGCAGCACGGACCACCATACGATCGAGCGAGTGGAAGTCAACTACAAGTGGCATCTACAAGGTCGCGTGTAGGATACGGCCACTGTTTCACAACACGAAGCTGGATCGTCATTGTTTGTTATGCGGAGACACTCGATTGATCCTACTATCAGCCGTGAGGTCGTGACTTAGACGTTCGGTGAAGTATTCACTTTAGGTTTTTTATCATTATCATTAATTTTATTGCTATCAATATTTTTATTATTATTATTATTATTATTATTATTGTTGTTATTATTATTATAATTATTATTATTATTATTATTATTATTATTATTATTATTATTATTATTATTATTATTATTATTATTATTATTATTATTATTATTACTATTATTACTAACGTTATTAGTATTAGTATTACTGTCTTTTTTTTATTTTGATCCCTTGTAGTTTGAAAATTGTTTTTAAGATTTAATATCAACTATTTGATCCCCCCCACACATTCGAATATTTATCGTTTGTGTGCGGTAGAGCGTAACGCTCCCGCAAAATGGACGACATGCAGGTGCAACTTTTCCTGGATGTTGAAACAAATGGGGAAGAAATTTAAATTTCCCCCAGCAGTTCTCCCTTACCTTCCCCTGTACCACCCCCGCTACCTAGCCCCGTACCAAGGGTACCGGAAATATGGGTAAAAGCCTACCCAGATGCCGCTAGCGGTCCTTACGTTGTTTACTTCCGGCCCATAAAAAAACCTTTGAATATAATTCAAACAGGCAAAGACCTGGCAAAACAGTTTTCGGCCGTAACCGAGATTACGAAGGTGAGGCCGAACAAACTGCGAGTTGTCGTGAGTAGCTTGAAGCAAGCAAACGAAATTGCTAGCTACGAGCTCTTTACAAGGGAGTTCCGCGTGTACATCCCTGCCAAGGACGTGGAGATCGACGGTGTGGTTACCGAAGGAAGCCTCACGGTCGATGACATTTTGCGTCACGGCGTTGGCTGCTTCAAGAACCCCCTGATTCAAGATGTAAAGATACTGGATGTCAAGCAATTGCATTCAGTATCCATCGAAGAAGGGAAGAAGAAATTCCTCCCTTCGGATTCCTTCCGTGTAACATTCGCCGGATCCGCACTGCCGAACTACATCTCTTTGGACAGGGTTCGTCTGCCTGTACGCCTGTTCGTAACGCGGGTCATGCATTGCCAAAACTGCAAGCAGTTAGGTCATACAGCCACCTACTGCTGCAACAAGGCACGCTGCAGCAAGTGCGGAGGCAATCATGCTGAGGCCGCTTGCAGTGAGGATACTGAAAAGTGTCTTCACTGCGAAGGAACTCGGCATGACCTCTCGGCGTGTCCCGCGTACAAACAGCGCGAGGAAAAAATTAAGCGTTCCCTAAACGATCAAAGCGCTCTTTTGCAGAAATGCTTAAGAGGGCTGAGTCACCCTCGACAGGAAACATCTTTTCCTTTTTGCCAACCGATGAGGGTACATCTGACGATCCCGTCGAAGGGTGTTCTTATGCCTTGCCAGAGGGATCTAGGAAGAGGAGAATGCTCAACTCTCCTAATCTTTCTCGCAAAGGTCGTAAGATAACCCCCAGCGGAATGACCAATAAGACAACACAAAAAGGAAGCGGTGAAGAAAAACCGAAGCAAGTACCCCCCGGTTTTAATTTCAAATCAAACCAGGAGTACCCACCGCTTCCTGAGGCACCAAAAACCCCTCGTGCACCCATTTCTCGATCAGAAGACATAGAAGAAACAGGGTTCATAAAATTCTCTGATATTGTGGACTGGATATTTAAAACATTCAACATACCAGATCCCCTTCAAAACATTCTTCTTGCCCTTCTCCCTACAGTGAAAACCTTTTTGAAGCAACTCACAGCAACTTGGTCCCTCATTTCAGCTATCGTATCTTTCGATGACTAATACGTCGAAAGAGGTTAGGAATTGACACTTTTGAATACTGGGGAAGTGACACGTGTACCTAATCCTCCAGCTCGTGAAAGCGTGCTTGACCTATCCCTTTGCTCGACATCTCTAGCGTTAGATTGCCGGTGGAAAGTAATCAATGATCCCCACGGTAAGAATCACCTTCCAATCACCACCCAATCAATATTTCATACGACCTTACTCCTAATATTGATTGGAAGTCATATGAGACGATCATAGCGGAATCCATCGAGTCTCACGAGGAACTTCCTCCGGAGGAAGAATACGCGTTCCTTTCTGGCTTGATCATCGACGCCGCGACTCAAGCTCAGACGAAACCGATACCCGGGGTAACGATTAGACAGCGTCCTCCCAACAAGTGGTGGGACAAAGAGTGCTCTGAACTGTACGCGCAAAGATCCTCGGTGTATTTGGCCTACCGAAAACACGGTACTCTTGATCTGCTCCGAAAGTACGATGTACTGGATAGACAAATGACGAGTTTAATTAAAGCGAAAAAACGCGGATACTGGCGGCGGTTTGTAAACGCGTTGTCAAGGGAAACAGCGATGAGCACTCTTTGGAACACGGCCAGACGCATGCGGAATCGTAACGTTTCTAATGAGAGCGAGGAATATTCAGGCCGCTGGATACTCGATTTTGCCAAAAAGGTCTGCCCGGATTCTGTACCGGAACAGAAAACCTTTCGCGACGCGTTTTTAGTAGCTACGGAAGAGCCTCCATTTTCGATGTTGGAATTTTCGATGGCTCTCCTCTCGTGCAATAATAAAGTTCCAGGGTTGGATAGAATCAAATTCAACTTGTTGAAGAATCTACCCGACTCTGCAGAAAGACGCTTGTTGGACTTGTTCAACAAGTTTCTTGAGCTAAACATTGTTCCGCACGACTGGAGGGAGGTAAAAGTCATTGCTATTCAAAAACCCGGAAAACCTGCCTCTGACCACAATTCTTATGAACCGATTGCTATGCTCTCTTGCCTCCGGAAATTAATGGAGAAAATGATCCTCTTACGGTTAGACAAATGGGTCGAAACAAATGGTTTACTTTCAGATACTCAATTTGGCTTTCGCCGGGGCAAAGGGACGAACGATTGCCTAGCGTTGCTTTCTACTGAAATTCAACTTGCCTTTGCTCGAAAAGAGCAAATGGCTTCTGCATTCTTGGATATTAAGGGGGCTTTTGACTCCGTCTCTGTAAAAGTTTTAAGCGAGAAACTTCACTCGCAGGGACTTTCACCAAATTTGAATAACTTTTTGCTCAATTTGTTGTCAGAAAAGCATATGTATTTCTCACATGGCGATTCGACAACTTCCCGAATTAGTTACATGGGTCTTCCCCAGGGCTCATGTTTAAGCCCCCTTTTATATAATTTTTACGTCAAGGACATCGATGAATGTCTTGCAAATTCATGCACGCTAAGGCAACTTGCAGGCGATAGCGTTGTAAACATTACTGGTAGCGAAGCTAGCGATCTGCAAAGACAATTGCAAGATACCTTAGACCATTTGTCTGAATGGGCTCTTAAGCTGGGTATCAAATTCTCTCCAGAGAAAACTGAGTTGGTCGTTTTTTCTAGGAAGCATAACCCAGCTCAGCTGCAGCTCCTACTAACGGGTAAAACGATCTCTCAGGTTTTGGTCGCTAAATATCTCGGAGTCTGGTTCGACTCTAAATGCACCTGGGCTTGTCATATTAGGTATCTGATACAAAAAGGCCAACAGAGGATTAATTTTCTTCGTACGATTACCGGAACATGGTGGGGTGCCCACCCAGGAGACCTTCTGAGGTTATACCAAACAACGATATTGTCAGTTCTTGAGTACGGGTGTTTCTGCTTCCGCTCCGCAGCAAACACACATTTGATCAAACTGGAACGAATACAATATCGTTGTTTGCGTATTGCCTTAGGTTGCATGCAGTCGACCCATACGATGAGTCTTGAAGTGCTAGCGGGTATCCTTCCGTTGAAACAACGCTTTTGGAATTTCTCTTATCGGTTGCTCATTCGATGCACAGTTATGAACCCATTAGTAATTGAAAATTTCGAGAGGCTGGTCGACCTTCAATCCCAAACCAGATTTATGACTTTATATTTTGACTATATGGCTCAAGATATTAATCCTTCTTCATACGATTCCTCCAATGTCGTACTTTTAGATACTTCTAATAATGCTATATTCTTCGACACCACCATGAAAGAAGATATTATTGGTATCCCGGATCAATTGCGACCGCAAGAGATCCCTAAGATTTTTTCCAATAAGTTCAAACATGTTAGTTGTGATAAAATGTTTTACACTGACGGATCTAATCTAGATGAGTCCACTGGCTTCGGTGTTTTTCACGAAAATTTTACCGCCTCCTACAAACTCGATGCTCCTGCTTCCGTGTACGTCGCAGAACTTGCCGCTATTCAGTACTCTCTTGGAATCATCGAAACCCTGCCCATAGACCACTACTACATCTTCACAGACAGTCTCAGTTCCATTGAGGCTCTGCGATCGATGAAGACTGTGAAGCACACCCCGTATTTCCTGGGGAAAATACGGCGGTTTTTAAGTGCTTCAACAGATAAAAATTACCGGGTTACCTTAGCGTGGGTCCCTCCTCATTGTTCCATTCCGGGCAATGAAAAGGCTGACGCTTTAGCTAAGGTGGGTGCTATTGATGGCGATATTTATAGTAGACCAATTGCTTATGATGAATTTTATAGCATTTTGCGTCAGAGAACACTCAACATATGGCAATCATCATGGAACTCAGATGAACTGGGACGGTGGCTACATTCCATTTTTCCTAAGGTATCGACGAAAGCATGGTTCAAGGGGTTGGATGTAGGTCGGGACTGCATTCGCGTGATGTCTAGACTTATGTCCAATCACTACACGTTAAACACGCATCTCTTTCGTATAGGGCTTGTAGACAGTAATCACTGCGTTTGTGGCGATGGCTACCATGACATCGAGCATGTTGTTTGGTCGTGTGCCGAATTCTGTGATGTTAGGTCCGAGCTTATAGATTCCCTCCGGGCCCGAGGAAAGCAACCGAACGTTCCCGTTAGAGACATTCTGGGAAGCGGTGATCTTCAGTACATGACACAACTGTACTGTTATTTGAAAAAGACTGACATTAAAATTTAATATTCTTTTGTCTATTTGTCAGAATACCCGTATACGACGCTGGAGACACGAACACGAAGAGCCTAAATCTATGTTTGAAAAACAAAAAGAACACCAGTCGAAAAACAAATAGATCGTTTATCTTAATTAGTTTAAAGCAAGAATTGTATCTCCCCTCCTCTAACCTTTAATCCCCACTAGCTCGTAGTCGGCCGCAAGAAATAAAAAAAAGGCCTCCCTCCTTTTCCCGCTAATCTAGAATTAATAAAAAGTGTACTTGGCTCAGTTAAACTTAAAATTGTATCGTGCCGTGTCAAATAAACCATATTTAAATTAAATTCTCCGAACAGAACTCGATAACTAGCTGTAAGGCCCAAGCAAACAAACTGTCCAAGGTGGCTTCCAACGGTCCTTGCAAATCGGTAGCTCTGGCTCTCGCCATAGAAACTACGCTCTCGTCTGCCAGTTGTTTTATGGTACAGTTTTCTAGTTTTAGGTAACGAGAACGCAACATGCAAATATCTAATATAGTCATAGCTGGATTTAATTCATAGGGACATGGCCCTCGGGCCCTTACAAAAGTTCCCTTCTGACTAAATACAAAAAAAAAAAATCCAAAATATTTTATGACACTTCAAGATAACTGACATTAAAATAAATCTAAAACAATCCTTCTATAACCTTCTTTCAACAAATATTTTTGCATAACATATTTCTTCATTGAAATTTTGACAACTGGAGATACTTTGCCCCGGGTCCCACAGTCCTAAATCTGGCCCTGAACATAGTGTAGCTATTTTTTTTAAATTTCAATACCACAGATAGTGTAGATTTGTGCAATATGAAAACAGCTTTGAAGAAACATATATTTTTCAGTAGCATTTCAAAAAAAAATCTGTGCTGATATGTGTGTATGATTGAAGCTCATTGTTTCACAAACAACCTAAAGTTACTATTCATTCTAGTTTTTCACTTTTATTGATATATTCGATTCAATCAATCCTGCATTTTCAAAACATATGTTGTTAATTTTTCTATACCAAAGCAGCCCTTTCTTCATTGCAGCCACAGTTACAATTGAACACACCATCAAAAATGGAATTCGGAAGCATAACAAACACACACACCCCGTTATTTTCAATCTTATTATATTTTCTCATCAGAAGTGAGAATTTCCGTTGAGACAATAAAAAAAAATTTTAGGAATAATCGATTTTTATTCTTCTCTTAGTCATGACTTGAGTATTTGTTTGTTTGTTTGAGACGCAAACGATTTTATGGAATACAGACATTACCGTTTATTCAGCCATAAATGCACTAACTAAATATGAAATATTCATCTTACTTTGTCCGTCATAGCCATTTGCGCTTTCGAATGATATGTTTTGTTTCTATTTCTATTAATCAGCAAGTTTCAATGTCGTCACAGTTGAAATAAAACAAACAATTATAAATTGTATCCCAAAGCATAAAATACACATCCGCCTCATCATTATCTATCCTAATTTCAAAAGTTTCGTCAATATTTAAATATTGTTGATAAGTAGAATTATTGTTGTACGCGGGCCATGTAATATTCGACGTTTTAGTTTTTTTGGGTGTTGGATTACCATACTTGACAAAATTTGCAACAAGTTCCACGGTACGCTCGTGAACCTTCCATTCCGAGCGGTACTCATTACGATTCGCTAAGGCATCCTGTATGATGTAGGGAGAAAATATATATCCTAGCTCATCACCATGAACCGCTCCGTAACGACTTCCGTTGGTTTTAGTTTTGTAGTACTTATTTTTGGCATAACCGAAGCGACCGTCAAATTCGAAACGAAGATAATATACTGGAGCAGAACCTAGTTGGTTCGTTAAATGTCGTAGTAATTTTTTGATTGGATAATACAAGTTAGCTGTATTGGCCAAGCGACGGATAAAATTTGCATCCTGCAAAAGTTTAACCTGTTGAACCAAACATTTCCGGATGTTTTTGAGTAGCGTTTTGTTTCCGTTATTAGGAAAACTGTTGCCAATGAAGAAAAAATCAGCATAATAGAGCAAAAGTTCAAATTCGGTGGCAGTGTGTCCTATTATAACGGGTACTTGATTTATCGGCTTGTTCAGAATCAATTCGAATGGTGTCATTGTTAAAAATGATTCTGTTTCACCTTCATCCTCTACTGTAGGTATAAATCCTGGATAAAACATAGTAAAGAAACCGAAAGTATCAAAGCCATCTTCGAAAATAAACTGACGAAAGTCTACGTTTTGTAGGTCCGTAACAGTTGAAGCATTAAATCTCGTAGCAACCTCATTTGCGAGATTATCCGGATGATAGTTTAGCGCCCATGGTGCAATCATTGATCCTCCCAAAACGATTGCTTGTTGGAATAATCCACTTGAACTTTCAGCATACATGTGATATGCAACCGACCCACCACCTGCGCTTTGACCTGAAAGTGTAACACGTTGAGGGTCTCCGCCAAACAGTTTAATATACTTTTGAATCCATTGCAAAGCCGTACGTTGATCTTTCAACCCAAAATTTCCTGTTATATTAAAATCCGTATGTCTCAGAAAACCCAAAGTATATAACCGGTAATTGATGCCAACTACTACAATTCCCTGAAAATTACAAAGTGTATTGGTTTTTGTATGTTGTGAATGGATTTCAACTCACATTGTCAATAAGAAGATCCGGTCCATTTTTTATATCTGTCAAAGCCGAACCTGCCATGAAAGTTCCTCCGTGAATGTACACCAAAACTGGATACTTGGTAGACGTTAGACTACCGTTTATACTAACAGAAGGCGTGTAGATGTTCATGAACAAACAATCTTCATCTCCCACGATATGATCAGCTACGTTAATATCTTTTCTTTGTGGACAAATATTTCCAGCAGCAGTGTAATTCTGCGGACCTGTAGGATCGTATAGAACTGGATTCTATAAGGAAACATTCAATTAATATTTGGGATACACAAATCAGTAATATTTTTATAATATTTACAAACCTTGAAACGTAAAAATCCCGTAGGTGGGTTTGCATAGCGGATTCCTAAGTAAACACAATATTTTACATTAGCGAATGTTTCGTTGAGGAAACCAATTCCATAACTCAAATGATCAAATTTGACCACACATGATATATGGCCCATGCTAATCCCGAAATAAGCCGCCAA
>NC_073695.1:280532141-280562141 GCF_029784165.1 Wyeomyia smithii
TTTCGATGCCTTAATGTTCAAGCAACGATGTAAAGAAATTTCAGCCAAATATTAAAACCGGTTCTGGAAATATCGATTTCCGAAAAAAAAAAGTGTGTATATATATATATATATATATATATATATATATATATATATATATATATATATATATATATATATATATATATATATATATATATATATATATATATATATATATATATATATATATATATATATATATATATATATATAGGTTATATCCATGAAAATCGCACTACAATATCGTCATTAAAAACGACCCAGTCGAACCAAAAAGTTGCAAAATCAAATATTACAACTACCATCTAGCAGAAAACGTCTGAAAAGGTTTTTTTCGATGCCTTAATGTTCAAGCAACGATGTAAAGAAACTTCAGCCAAATATCAAAACCGGTTCTGGAAATATCGATTCCAAAAAAAAAATTGTGTCGAAAATGACCGAAATAGGATCGACGGTTGAAAATAATCACGATTTTCTACAATTGTCATTATGTAACTCACACATAGACAGACCTTTTGTGTTGACTCGACCTTAATAACAAACGTTTGAAGAAATATAGTATTTGTAATCGGATTGATTATCAAATTGATTTGATCGCGCGATTAATTTAAATTCCAATGGAGAATTGAAATTGGGCTTGAACGCAAAACATCCATTCAGTGCACAGTGTTCAGGGAATAAATCCTTCAAAAAAGTACACAGTGTCGAAAACCATTAGAAAACGAAGTCAAGTCTATAGCAGTTAGACACAACATAATAAAAGAGATAGTTAGAGATAGGTTATCCAAATATTCCTGGATTATCTACATTTTTTTTTACTTGGCAGCAGTTGAGCAAAAATACACTATTCATATTTATTTCTAGCTAACACTGATATAATGGAAGTGAGCATGCTGCAGCAGTATTGCTAGTAAAATTCAATGGTGAGACGTTCGTCAGATATTCAATCTGTCTGGGGTGAATATCTTTTTTCACAAGCAAGGTAGCGCCTTGCGGTCTTCAGAAGAGTTTTTTCCAGGAAAATTTCCTATAAATATCATGTATTGATATATTTTTAGGAGCCAACTGGACATCTCTATAGAAAAAGTTTTGAAAAAGTGTTTTTTCCCATATAAAATCGTATGGAAGCTTTAGAAATCGGGCGCAAATCGGGCGTTTCACCGATCGCTCTGAAAAGTTATACAGTTGTTATAGGACCCGTAAGGAACACGAAAAGTGCATGGGAGCGAAAAACTAACACCATCGGTTTTTCCCATATAACCGTGTCCAGTCTAATGATCACTACTGAATCGATTCAGTTATTTGTATTTTGGCGAAAAAAATTGAAGTGTCTACTATCGAATGGTATTTAGGTTATGGTTGGAATGGAGATAATTGGTTGAAAATACAAGTGCAGGAATCTTTTGTTCAAAACCTAAATAACTTATGACTCACCCTAATAATTAACATTGACTTTTCATATAATAATACTAACATATAAGGTTTCACATAAATTTTTACCTAAAAATAAACAGTCTCAAAAATTAATGATATTCAACGTCGTCTTCAAAGAAAATCAAACTGAGAGATTTTGTTTATTGGTTGCTTTAACTTTAGAATATTGACAAAGGAATTTTGAGACATCGGATTTTTTACTCTTCGGATAACTTCTTTCTCTCTCTCTCTCTCTCTCTCTCTCTATCTATCTCTCTCTCTCTCTCTCTCTCTCTCTCTCTCTCTCTTTCTCTCTTTCTCTCTCTCTCTCTTGACCCCACAGCGTGCAAACGTAACACAATTAGCGATGCAGGTATTTTGAAAAGCTCCATGAAAGATGTATGATACTTTGCTGACAATATGCTTATGTAAGATATAAATATTGCATTCTATTTCAAGACTCAGTGAAAACAAAGTATCCGAAATAGGATCGACGGTTAAAAATAATCACGATTTTCTACAATTGCCATTATGTAACTCACACATAGACAGACCTTTTGCGTTGGCTCGACCTTAATAACAAACGTTTGAAGAAATATAGTATTTGTAATCGGATTGATTATCAAATTGATTTGATCGCGCGATTAATTTAAATTCCAATGGAGAATTGAAATTGGGCTTGAACGCAAAACATCCATTCAGTGCACAGTGTTCAGGGAATAAATCCTTCAAAAAAGTACACAGTGTCGAAAACCATTAGAAAACGAAGTCAAGTCTATAGCAGTTAGACACAACATAATAAAAGAGATAGTTAGAGATAGGTTATCCAAATATTGCTGGATTATCTACATTTTTTTTTACTTGGCAGCAGTTGAGCAAAAAAACACTATTCATATTTATTTCTAGCTAACACTGATATAATGGAAGTGAGCATGCTGCAGCAGTATTGCTAGTAAAATTCAATGGTGAGACGTTCGTCAGATATTCAATCAGTCTGGGGTGAATATCTTTTTTCACAAGCAAGGTAGCGCCTTGCGGTCTTCAGAAGAGTTTTTTCCAGGAAAATTTCCTATAAATATCATGTATTGATATATTTTTAGGAGCCAACTGGACATCTCTATAGAAAAAGTTTTGAAAAAGTGTTTTTTCCCATATAAAATCGTATGGAAGCTTTAGAAATCGGGCGCAAATCGGGCGTTTCACCGATCGCTCTGAAAAATTATACAGTTGTTATAGGACCCGTAAGGAACACGAAAAGTGCATGGGAGCGAAAAACTAACACCATCGGTTTTTCCCATATAACCGTGTCCAGTCTAATGATCACTACTGAATCGATTCAGTTATTTGTATTTTGGCGAAAAAAATTGAAGTGTCTACTATCGAATGGTATTTAGGTTATGGTTGGAATGGAGATAATTGGTTGAAAATACAAGTGCAGGAATCTTTTGTTCAAAACCTAAATAACTTATGACTCACCCTAATAATTAACATTGACTTTTCATATAATAATACTAACATATAAGGTTTCACATAAATTTTTACCTAAAAATAAACAGTCTCAAAAATTAATGATATTCAACGTCGTCTTCAAAGAAAATCAAACTGAGAGATTTTGTTTATTGGTTGCTTTAACTTTAGAATATTGACAAAGGAATTTTGAGACATCGGATTTTTTACTCTTCGGATAACTTCTTTCTCTCTCTCTCTCTCTCTCTCTCTCTCTCTCTCTCTCACTCTCTCTCTCTCTCTCTCTCTCTCTCTCTCTCTTGACCCCACAGCGTGCAAACGTAACACAATTAGCGATGCAGGTATTTTGAAAAGCTCCATGAAAGATGTATGATACTTTGCTGACAATATGCTCATGTAAGATATAAATATTGCATTCTATTTCAAGACTCAGTGAAAACAAAGTATCCATGTTATTCCACTTCTCATTATCGCAACAAGTTTTATGAAGTCCTTGTTATACTTTTCTTTTTTCGACTCTAAGCAAAGTCATGCTATTTTTTAATTTTTAATTTAAGGAGTAAATGTAGTAATGAAGATAGAAAATTAAACTAACTGAAAATATGATTGTAGAAACTACGAAAAATATAGTTCAGCAGGTGGGACACGAACCCACAACTTCCAATCTCCGGTCAGATGTGTTCCCGTTACACCACCGCAGAACGTTAAAGACGTAGTTCTAGAATCGAGTTTTGTATCGCTTATCCAATTCTCGCACTTCGTACATTTACTCAGTAGAGACTATTATTTATAGCTGGCTATTGTTTCAACACCCTCAGTGGAAGTTGGAATGACTTCTCAGTGTGAGAGATAGAAACGTGCCAGTAAGTTGCCATCTCTACCAGCAGCAACATCGACTTGCGTCACAAACATTTTTACTTTTCTTTTTTCGACTCTAAGCAAAGTCATGCTATTTTTTAATTTTTAATTTAAGGAGTAAATGTAGTAATGAAGATAGAAAATTAAACTAACTGAAAATATGATTGTAGAAACTACGAAAAATATAGTTCAGCAGGTGGGACACGAACCCACAACTTCCAATCTCCGGTCAGATGTGTTCCCGTTACACCACCGCAGAACGTTAAAGACGTAGTTCTAGAATCGAGTTTTGTATCGCTTATCCAATTCTCGCACTTCGTACATTTACTCAGTAGAGACTATTATTTATAGCTGGCTATTGTTTCAACACCCTCAGTGGAAGTTGGAATGACTTCTCAGTGTGAGAGATATCCCACCTGCTGAACTATATTTTTCGTAGTTTCTACAATCATATTTTCAGTCCTTGTTATATCCATGAAAATCGCACTACAATATCGTCATTAGAAACGACCCAGTCAAAGGTTTTTTTCGATGCCTTAATGTTCAATCAACGATGTAAAGAAATTTCAGCCAAATATTAAAACCGGTCCTGGAAATATCGATTTCCGAAAAAAAATGTGTATATGTGTATATATATATATATATATATATATATATATATATATATATATATATATATATATATATATATATATATATATATATATATATATATATATATATATATATATATATATATATATATATATATATATATATATATATATATATATATATAGGTTATATCCATGAAAATCGCACTACAATATCGTCATTAAAAACGACCCAGTCGAACCAAAAAGTTGCAAAATCAAATATTACTACTACCATCTAGCAGAAAACGTCTGAAAAGGTTTTTTTCGATGCCTTAATGTTCAAGCAACGATGTAAAGAAACTTCAGCCAAATATTAAAACCGGTTCTGTAAATATCGATTCCAAAAAAAAAAATTGTGTCGAAAATGACCGAAATAGGATCGACGGTTAAAAATAATCACGATTTTCTACAATTGTCATTATGTAACTCACACATAGACAGACCTTTTGCGTTGGCTCGACCTTAATAACAAACGTTTGAAAAAATATAGTATTTGTAATCGGATTGATTATCAAATTGATTTGATCGCGCGATTAATTTAAATTCCAATGGAGAATTGAAATTGGGCTTGAACGCAAAACATCCATTCAGTGCACAGTGTTCAGGGAATAAATCCTTCAAAAAAGTACACAGTGTCGAAGACCATTAGAAAACGAAGTCAAGTCTATAGCAGTTAGACACAACATAATAAAAGAGATAGTTAGAGATAGGTTATCCAAATATTGCTGGATTATCTACATTTTTTTTTACTTGGCAGCAGTTGAGCAAAAAAACACTATTCATATTTATTTCTAGCTAACACTGATATAATGGAAGTGAGCATGCTGCAGCAGTATTGCTAGTAAAATTCAATGGTGAGACGTTCGTCAGATATTCAATCAGTCTGGGGTGAATATCTTTTTTCACAAGCAAGGTAGCGCCTTGCGGTCTTCAGAAGAGTTTTTTCCAGGAAAATTTCCTATAAATATCATGTATTGATATATTTTTAGGAGCCAACTGGACATCTCTATAGAAAAAGTTTTGAAAAAGTGTTTTTTCCCATATAAAATCGTATGGAAGCTTTAGAAATCGGGCGCAAATCGGGCGTTTCACCGATCGCTCTGAAAAGTTATACAGTTGTTATAGGACCCGTAAGGAACACGAAAAGTGCATGGGAGCGAAAAACTAACACCATCGGTTTTTCCCATATAACCGTGTCCAGTCTAATGATCACTACTGAATCGATTCAGTTATTTGTATTCTGGCGAAAAAAATTGAAGTGTCTACTATCGAATGGTATTTAGGTTATGGTTGGAATGGAGATAATTGGTTGAAAATACAAGTGCAGGAATCTTTTGTTCAAAACCTAAATAACTTATGACTCACCCTAATAATTAACATTGACTTTTCATATAATAATACTAACATATAAGGTTTCACATAAATTTTTACCTAAAAATAAACAGTCTCAAAAATTAATGATATTCAACGTCGTCTTCAAAGAAAATCAAACTGAGAGATTTTGTTTATTGGTTGCTTTAACTTTAGAATATTGACAAAGGAATTTTTAGACATCGGATTTTTTACTCTTCGGATAACTTCTTTCTCTCTCTCTCTCTCTCTCTCTCTCACACCCTCTCTCTCTCTCTCTTTCTCTCTCTCTCTCTTGACCCCACAGCGTGCAAACGTAACACAATTAGCGATGCAGGTATTTTGAAAAGCTCCATGAAAGATGTATGATACTTTGCTGACAATATGCTTATGTAAGATATAAATATTGCATTCTATTTTAAGACTCAGTGAAAACAAAGTATCCATGTTATTCCACTTCTCATTATCGCAACAAGTTTTATGAAGTCCTTGTTACGGATTTTGCCATCAAAGAGAATGATGTTCTCGACTACGCCCTGAAAACCCAAAATCCGTAAATGTCGCGAAAAACTTTCATTCTCAGATATTGCAATTGAAAAAGAATTGAAGTGACAATCTTCATCAGTAATTATATGAATTTCAATGAAATATGATTCAAGCAACCTTTATATAATTCTGAACTTAATTTGTTGAGTTTATATAAATCTGAACTCTTATTTCTTGAAAGCTGAGTTTGCTGCACTTTATAAAAAATATTCAATGGCGATTAAAAATTCTAGGTCCTGGGATATCAGAAAACCACACCATTGTGGTATTTAAACCTGGATTATGAGGAATAAAAACAGTTAGAACTGCATTGAATTAACAGCGCATTTTCCCTGTTCTAGTACGAAATCATATTGTTATCTATTATTGAATTATTATGCAATAAGGTTGCCATTTCTCCGAGTCTCACCCGAATTTTGCGGATCTGGGAGGTGTTCTTCGGGTCACCGGATAAACGCAAATTTTATCCGGGCCTGGGAGGTAGTTTCCGGATCTCCGGGTAGGAGTGAAATTTCTCTGGGCCAGAAAATTATTCTCAACTCGCTTTAGAAACGGCATATATCATAAATTTAGACAATTTCTTTACATGTCCTACGTACCTAGGTAATTACTGAAAAACTCAGAAATTAAGGGAAATATCTGAGAAGTTTTCGTCATTATTTTGAGAATTTCACGAAAGAAGATTTTAAGGCTATCGAATTAACGGCTTTATCATTGTACTAAATTTCATCGAAATATTTTGCTGACATTGTCGATCGGCTGTTATGAATAACTGCAACGTACTGTAAAAATAGTGTAGAAAAATTTATTCTAGGGTGGCAACCCTAGAAAAGGATAAAGAAAGGATAAGATGAAAAAACTGGAACGAAATATTTGGTTGAACATTTATGTTGGAGATAGGGATGGAAAATAAAATTCTTAAAACCAATGCTTAAAATGGCAATAGAAGCGGATGCAGAAAAACAAAAAAAATTCTACTTCCGTTACAGTCAAAAACAGTTTGCCTTTGCCAGTTTTGAAAAAATAACTGGAAGTTTTTTCGCACACATCGTTTGCGCTTACGCGAAATCTCGTCTAATTTGGAATCACCCTGAACGAGTTAGAGTGACCGAAATTGATTATTTCTTATACTCCAAAAGTTTCGATGATGCGTTCGCGTGAATTCAAAGTATAGGGAAATGCTGCTATAAGTGAAATCACGTGCTGTGATTGGTTCCGCCGCTTTAAAGACGATAATTTCAATGTTGACAACGGTCCGCGCAAAGGCAAGTCAATAACCTTCGAAGTGGCTGAATTGGAGGAATTACTCGATGAGGATCCATGTTTCTTATGATTTGAAACCAAGCGACATTGAGGAACGGGTTTCTTCGCCGCATCGTGTCGGGTGACAGAAAATGGGTTCATTACAGCAACCCGAACAAAATAAAGTCATTGGGACTCCCCGGTCATGCTTCTACGTCGTCAGTTTCACACTGAGAAGGTTATACTGTGCTTTTTATGGGCCCAGGTATGTCTTATTTATTACGAGCTGTTGAAATCGAACGAACATATCACTGGGGACGTATATCGATTTCAATTGAAGGAATCAAACCGAACATCGCGCGAAAAACGGTAAAAATACGAGCAGGGGTACGAAAGCGATTCTACTGCATGACAACGCTCATCCTCATTCTGCCAAAGTCTTAAAAACTTACATAGAAACAGCTATTTCTCAAATATTGCGCCGTTCGATTATTACTTATTCCGTTCGATGCACATGGTCTGGCTGAGCAGCAGTTCTGCTCATATGAAAACTTCGAGAAATTGCTTAACTCATGGGTAGCTTCAAAACACGAACACTAGTAATAGATGTAATTATACATCTTCCCCATCCAATATTCAAGATTTTTGAAAGGGAGGGGGGGGGGGGTGACATTAAATGAAAATAAAATTTGTAACGGCCTAATTAATGGAAAAATTTTCTTTGCTTAAGAATAAGTTAAAAATGCATTTCAAGCTTTACATGTTAAAATGTGAAATAAAAAGGCTGTTTTGATTTTTATCCTCTGTTTCCAATCATGCAACGCACTGTGCGGTTCGGTGAACAAATGTAGCGCATATTCACAGAAAAAAACACATAAATTTATCCACCTAGCGGTCAGACCAAGCTTTTCTCATTCAAACTTTTATTTTTAAAAATAGATTTCCATGAAGGCTTCAATCCAATAAACGTATTTTCACTCTTTAGGATCTAATATATTGATGTTGTAATCTTCTATACCTATAAAAATGCAGTCCGGTCTGTTTGTCTGTCGGTCTGTCTGTCGGTCTGTCTGTCTGTTGGTCTGTCTGATCCATATAGGCTCGGAAACTACCGAACCGATCGACCTGAAAATTTGTATGTAGGGGTTTAAGGGGCAGAGAAAGGTTCCTATGATGGTTTGAGAACCCTTCCTTTTATGGAAGGGAGGGCCCCCATACAAATTAAACACAAATTTCTGCACATCTCAAAAACTAACCAAGCAAATGGAACCAAATTTGACATGTGGATGTTTTTAGGAGCAACAAATTCGTCCATAATAGTTGGACGCTCCTCCGTTTTCTGGAAGAGAGGTTCCATACAAATGAAACACAAATTTCTGCACATCTCGAGAACTAACCAAGTAAATAGAACCAAATTTGGTAGGTGGATGTTGTTAGGGGTAATAAATATATCCATAGTGGTTTGACACCCATTCCTCTTCTACAAGGGAGGGGTCCCATACAAATGAAACACGAATTTCGCACAGCTCAAGAACCAATCAAGCAAATATAACCAAATTTGGCAAGTGAATGTTTTAGGTGTAACAAACATGTCCATAATGTTTCGACACCCTTTCTTCTTCTGGCATGTCCCCAAATACCATTCCGAAATCCAAGATGGCGACTTACGGTTTCAGAAAAACAGCGGCAAATGACCACCCAACATGTGAGTTTCCGGGATTGTTATGATGCACTGAAGCCACAAATCGACCTCAGACAACATTTCGAATTGTAAGATGGCGACTTCCAGTGTCTGGAAAACAGTCAAAAATGACCAAATAACACCCAATATGGGTGTTTTTTGAACCAGAATGATGCACAGGGACCAGAAATTGTCTCCAAATGCCATTTTGAAATCCAAAATGGCGACATTCCGTTCCCGAAAAACAGCGGCAAATGACCAGATACCACCCAATATGGGTATTTCCGGAATGGTTATGATGCGCTGAAGCCACAAATCGACCTCAGACAACATTTTGAATTGTAAGATGGTGAATTCCGGTGTCTGGAAACAGCCAATGACAATGACTTAATAAAACCCAATATGGGCGTTATTTAAACCACTCACACTCAGGGGCCAGAAATTTTCTCCAAATGCCGTTTTGAAATTCAAGATGGCGATTTACGGTTTCTGAAAAACAGCGGCAAATGACCATATACCACCCAATATGGGTATTTCCGGGATTGTTATGATGCACTGAAGCGCGTTTCTTTAACCAGATTGACGCACGGAGGCCAGAAATTGTTCCCAAATGCCATTTTAAAATCCAAGATGGCGACTTCCGGTTTCCAGAGAACAGCGGCATATGACCAAATACCACCCAATATGCGTATTTCCGGAATTGTTATGATGCAATGAAGCCACAAATCGGCCTATCGACCTCAGACAACATTTTGAATTGTAAGATGGCGACTTCCGGTGTCTGGAAAACAGTCGAAAATGACCAAATACCATCCAATATAAGTGTTGTTCCTTCAACCAGGTTGACGCTCAGAGGCCAAAAAATTTTGAAATTCAAGATGGCGATTCTGGTTTCTGAGTAACCGAGGCAAATTACCAAATACCACCCAATATGGGTATTTCCGGAATTGTTATAATGCACTGAAGCCACAAATCGATCTCAGACAACATTTTAAATTGTAATATGGCGACCTCCGGTGTCCGAAAAACAGCCTAATGTGACCAAATACCACCCAATATGAGTATCTCCGGAACCAGAATGATGCAAGGAGCTAAAAATTGACCTCAGACACCATTATGAATTGTGAGATGGCAACTTTCGGTTCCTAAAAAACGGCCAAAAATGGCCGATTTCCATACAATATGAGTATCTTCGGAACCAGAATGATACACAGGAGCTAGAATAGACCACAGACACCATTTTGAATTCGAAGCTGGTGACTTCCGGTTTCTGAAAAACAGCCGAAAATGACCAAATAACACCCAATACGGGTGTTTCTTAAACCAGAATGACGCTCAGGGGCCAGAAATTGTCTCCAAATGCCATTTTAAAATCCAAGATGGCGACTTCCGGTTTCTGAAAAATAGCCCGAAGTGACCAAATACCACCCAATATGAGTATCATCGGATCCAGAATGATGCAAGGAGCTAAAAATAGACCTCAGCACCAGTTTGAATTGCAAAATGGCAACTTATGGGAATCAGCCGAAAATAACCGAATACTACTACATATGGATATGTCCGTAATCGAGATGATGTAAAGAAGCCAAGCATTAACCCTGGATACCATTTTGAATTCGAAGATGAACACTTTCAGTTTCTGGAAAACAACGAAAATAACTGAAGGGCACCCAATATATTTCCGAAATAGACGTGATGTACAAAAGCCAAAAGTCGAGGATGTTGTCATTCCGATAAAACAAATCATTTCAAACGATATAAACAAATCGCAAGGAATCAATGAATTTGAAATGTTCAAATTTATCAATTTAAACACTAAAATAAGCGGGACGAAGTTGCCGGGTCAGCTATTCTATACATATAAAAATGCAGTCCGGTTTGTCTGTCTGTCTGCCTGATCCATATAAGCTCGAAAACTACCGAACCGATCGACGTGAAAATTTGTATGTATAAGCTCGAAAACTACCGAACCAATCGACGTGAAAATTTGTATGTAGTCGTTTTTGGTGCCGATAAAGGTTTCTATGATAGTTTAAGAACCCTCCCTCTTTTGGGAGGGAGGGGTCCCTTACAAATGAAACATAAATTTTTGCACAACTCAAGAACAAACCAAGCAAATGAAACCGAATTTGGCATGTAGATGTTTTAAGGGGTGACAAATTTGTCCATAATACAGTGATGATTCTCTCGTTGGGTGTTCGTTAGTTGGGCTGTCATCCAACTAAAAAGCACTCTAATGTCAGAATTCAACGTCATTCAAATGCATTTCAGGGGTCCGAAAAGTGAAAAAAATATTACTAAAATAATTTTGTTTAAAAACATTTCTAGCGTAGCGATCCTCCATTTTTTAAGCAAGAAGTAAAGTGATGTGCTTACGCTTCATCATTTGGCTTCTAGTTGGATTTTTTGTATGGAAGAGTAATGACCAAATACATAAAATATTTACTACAGCAGCAAGACAGATGAGCAAAGTTCATTTTCTTTGACATAGTATTACCGCAATGAAATTAGAAAAACTTTTCAAAGCAGGAAGAAATAAACAATCGGCGCTCCCCTTTGAAAAATTTGTCCAGTTGTCAGTTAATCCAATTACCGAACACGATTCGCTAGTTGGGTGGCAGTCGTGTTCCAACCAACGAATTTCGGCTGTAGTTGGACGCCTCTCTCTTTCCTGGAAGGGAGGAGTTCCATACAAATGAAACACAAATTTCTGCACATCTCGAGAACTAATCAAGCAAATGGAGCCAAATTTGCCAGGTAAATGTTTTTAGTGGTAATAAATTTGTCCATAATGTATAAACACCCCTCCTTCTTTTGGAAGGGATGGGTGCCATACAAATGAAACACAAATTTCTGCACATCTCGAGAACCAACCGAGTAAATGGAACCAAATTTAGCATGTGAATATTTTTAGTGGTAACAAATATGTCTATAATGGTTCGATACCCCTCCTTTTCTGGAAGCACATGTTTCTACACAACTCACGAATTTAATCAACGAAATGGAACCATATTTGGCAGGTATGTGTTTTTAGTAGTTAAAAATATGTTCCATAATCGACCTCAGGCAATATTTTGGATTCTAAGATGGCAACTTCCGGTTCCTGGCAAACAGCCGAAAATGATAGAATAACACCCAATATAATAATATCCGGATCTAGAATGATACACCGGAGCTAAAATCAACCACAGATACCATTTTGAATTCTAAGATGGCGACTTCCGATTTCTGACAAACAGCTGAAAATGACCAACAAACCACCCAACATGAGTGTTTCTTTAACCAGTATGACATTCAAAATCCAAAAATTGTCTCCAAATGCCGTTATGAAATCCATAACTGCCACTTCCGGTTTCGAAAAAAACAGCGGCAAACGACCAAATACCACCCAATATGGGTATTTCCGGAATCGTAATGATGCAATGGAGCCACAAATCGACTTCAGATAACACTTTGAATTTGAAGATCGCAACCTTCGGTCTCTGGAAAGCAGCCTGAATTGAACGATTCCCAATAAATATGAGTATCTCCGGAACCAGAGAGATGCACAAAAGCTAAATATTGATTACAGACACAATCTTGAATTTTAGGATGGTGACTTCCGGTGTCTGGCAAACAGTTGCCGCCGGTTTACGTACGAACCATATAGTGTTAAGTTTTCTTCCCAATGCTGATAATTTATTTAAATTAATTTCTTCAGCCACAGAAAGCAGCACAACAACCACCGTTGACATTTCGTGGATTTTCTTATAATAGTTCACTTACTATTTTTTTTTGTAACATTTTTTATTATACCCTTGCACATTATAATTTTAGCTGTGGAAGAATGCTATCAAAGCTCTTCCTTGTATGTTTTTGGGCCTTAACAAATTTCATTGGTGAACGTGTGGATTTTTGTCTGGAAATTAGAATTGCGTTGGAATTGATGTGAGCTTATGTAATATAATGTGTGGATTAACTGTACGGATGACTCTAAGTAGTGAATGGTTGGAGAAGGGAGCAACACATCTGAGCAAGCACTGCAATGTAATAGTAATAACCTATTTCAATATATATTCTTTAAGACGCAGAAAGCAGCAGACCACTTTCGACATAAACTAGTTTCATATGAATTCATCTGTTTTATTTCAGCAAACCATAACGTACACTCTCCATTTGTTTCACGAATATTTTCCTAATACTTTTTCTTGCATGTTGTACGTTTAAAATTTGAAAGTTTCAGCTTTGAAAGAAAGTCAACCGAAATCTTATTTACATATTCTTATTTTTCTTATTGTATTTTAATACATATATATTCATCCCACTTTATAGGTAAATGATTATTATTATATTTTAATAATTAATTAAATGAATTACACAGTGCAACAATATCTGATAATAATATTGATCCAACCGGTTGTGTAGTTTCTAAGATAATGTAGTTTCGTGATTTTCACATTTCGGTACATTACAGGCGAAGTTTCAGTTCGAATAAATTAAAATTCAATAGGGTGTTTTAAGGCAGCTAGACTCATGAATTGACACTAATTTTGTGGAAATCGGTTCAGCCATCTCTGAGAAAAGTGAGTGAGTCCAAGTAGTCTTCGGAATACGTTCCTTTTCATAGCTGGATTTCACATTTTTAAACAAAACAGGGAAAAATTATAGTCGGATTGCAAGCAAACAATAGAGTCTTATGGGGTAACTAGACCGTCCGTTTGACACTGATATTATGAAAATCGGTCCAGCCATCTCTGAGAAACATGAGTGAGATTAAACAGTCTCCAGAACACTTTTTTTTCATAACTTTTGAACCACAAGTTCAATCTTAAGAAAACTCAAAAGTTAAGAGTATTTCAGGTAACCCGTTCATTTGAAACCAATTTTGTTCAAATCGGTTGTGTTATTTTCGAGATAATGATGTTTCATGATTTTTACATTTTGAAACATAACCTCTGAACTAAAAATTCGATTACAATAAAATTAAATAGGGTCTTATGGGTCAACAAGATCCTTCATTTGCAATAAATTTCATGAAAATCAGTCCAGCCATCTCTGAAAAAAGTGAGTGAGAATAAAAATCTGAACATACACACACACATACAGAAAAGGCTCAGCTCGTCGAGTCGAGTGATATATGCCATTCGGCCCTTTGGAGCACTTTTACACCCTCGGTTTTTCAAGTGATTACTATACCTTTCTTGGAGAAAGGCAAAAAGAAACTATTTGCCTTGTTTTAAAAACCTAAATTAATCCACCTAGCGGTCAGACCCAGCCTTTCTCATTCAAACTCATTATATGTAAAAATAGATTTACATGAGCGCTTCAATCCAATTAAGGTATATGTACTTTTTGGGTTATAGAATATTGATGTTGTAATTGAAGTATAAAATATGAAATTTGACGTAATGTTAGTGCTTAAAAAATATCGAAATAAAAGAAATGACTCCTAATTTCGAACAATTTAATAATGAGCGATAGCGGGAACGTTCAAATAGTACGATACCACATTTAAAATATGTTGAGGCCATATATATTGACCAATGCAGGTATAGTTTTGAATAGTCTTTGAATTTGTTTTTTTTCCAAAACTTTTGAACCACATATCTAATTGTTATGAAGTTTGTTATTTGTAATTTTAATAGATGACTCGTTCGTATGACACTAGTTATGTTCAAATAAGTTGTGTAATACTTGAGATAATAGACTTTGGTTGTTTTAACAATTTAATACATAACGGTTGCTTAAGTTCGATTTTAATCAAATGAAATGGGAACGTATAGGGTAGCCAAACTTTGAAACCACGTGTTCAATCATAATTCATCAGTTAACCCTTAACTGGCCTGTTTATCTGATATCAATGTTGTTCAAATCGGTTGTGTAGTTTCTAAGATAATGAAGTTTCGTGATTTTCACATTTCGATACATTACAGACGTGTAACTTGAGAAACGTAAGTAACTGAGAAACGTAAGTGAGTTTAAGTAGTCTTCGGAATATGTTCCTTTTCGTATCTGGATTTCACATTTTTAAATATAACAGGCAAAGTAATAATCCGTTTGCAAAAAAAATCAATAGAGTCTTATGGGGCAACAAGACCTTCCATATGACACTGATTTTATGAAAATCGGTCCAGCCATCTCTGAGAAATGTGAGTGAGATTAAATAGTCTTCAGAACACGTTTCTTTCCATAAATTCTGAACCACAAGTTCGATCTTCATAAAATTCAATAGTTGAGGGTTTTCTAGGTAGCCCGTTTATTTGAAATTAATTTTGTTCAAATCAGTTGTGTAGTTTCTGAGATATTGATGTTTCGTGATTTTTACATTTTGATACATAACCTCCAAACTAGAAATCCGAGTACAGTAAAATTCAATAGGGTCTTATGAGGGGAACTAGACCTTTCATTTGAAATAAATTTCATTGAACTCGGTTCAGCCATCTCTGAGAAAATCGAGGGAGATTGGGAGAGCGTTACATTTACCTTTCTAGAGAGCTTAATAATGATCTAATAATGCACTACATTATGTAAAAGTATAGTATTATAGATGCCTAACAACTTTGCAAAAGGCACTGAAGAGCTAGGATGTCCACAAGAAAAGCTATAGCTGTTCAAAGCTGGGTATGTCGATTTAAATGCAAAAAATCTTGTTTTCTGCCAACATTACCAATGTACCGGCGCCAGTAGCATTCCCATCAGAAATAACCTATCGTAACGAGTTTATACACTCAGCTGAATCAAACAAACAAATTCAGGTCAATATTATAGGTGTAGGTAGAATCTACAACGTGTTTCAAAGGTTACTTCTGATGGAAATCTGACTAACGCCGGTACACTGGCAGCGTGGCAAAAAAAATATTTGCAGCATAATTTTCGACATACTCAACTTTGAACAGCTCCAGTATTTTTTTGGAACACCCTAGCTCTTTGATGTCTTCGGCAAAGTTGTTAGGCACCGAAAAACCTACCATTTGAAGTCATGAATTCTATGGTCTGAGCCACTTTCACTCTTAAGAATGAAAAATGCAAAAACGTTGGTTTTTCCATACAAATCTCCATATAAATTTGAAATGCAATGCGCCAAGCGGAGACTAAACCAATCGACTTCCGATAAATTTAGGACTGTTTGGGAATCCAAATAGAACAAAAAAAACTTGGTTCTGGCTCAAGTTTCGTTTTTCCATATAACGATTCCCCACCCTAATACACACACATACACACATACATACATTTTGAGCACTTTTATACCTTTAGTTTTTGCAGTGATTGCTATACCTTTCTAGAAGAAAGGCAAAAATCGTGCATAAGTTGATGCGTCACTCACTTGGCCCGCTTCTAACCTTGATGTAGACAATTTACACAGTAATAAATTTACACATTATACAACTACATTTATTTTCTATCATGGTACGCTAAAAGCGAATAAAAATTACAGATTAGAAAAATGGTTTTTAAAATAGAAATAATGATTTTTTGATTTACACTAGCAGATATTTTCTGAATATTGCTGAAGCAATCGATTTTCTAAATTTTTCGACTTTGGCTAGCAGAGCTAATCACAATATATTTAGCGGTTTTACCATTTTCACTGAAAATATCAATCTTGTTTTATACCACCAATAAGTATTAGAAGCTTTGCAATCAATTTTGAACTCAGAAAAGAACACTGTCAGTGAAATCCACAAGATTACTTAAATATATTGAGTATACCAAACATGTACCAGATTTTCACACTTTCTCCAGGAGCACATTTATTCGCTCTTATATTCCTCTTGTTAGTCGTGGCACCTATTTGGCTCACCATAACTATTTAGCACATTGAATCCAACGATTTCTAAAATTACTTAAACACTACTCAGTACAAAATTAAACACTATTCCACCTAATGCTGCAAAATCCATAATCCAACATCGAACAGACGACAATAGACCAGCCCGTTATATATCCTTCGAGCCTACTTCGTTTTCACAACTTGTATTGGGAACTAATATTATCCTTTTCGTTATGACTACACCACTGATGCTACTGGTTTTATTTGTTACCATTGAACAACTCACACACAAAACATTTTGCAAAAATTTTTTTTTTCATGTAATCTACATTTTAAAAATTATTCATGATATTCATGTTTTAATATGACAACAATTGAAGTAATCCGTATGCAAAATCACAGTCTCTTGGTAACTCTAATTCACTACCGACAATCTGGCATTTGTCCAGTAAATCAATTTTCTCTTTTTTTTTTTGCACAACGCTCTTTAAAAAGGGTCACGTCAGCTGCACAAGGCCAACCTAAGAAGAGCAAGCTGTTATACATCGACTACAGAGACCATACACGAGCTATAGCAAACTGGAAGATCCAGTCCGGTCGATTTGTCGTCTGGGTCTTTCCGCTTGCTGCAGGTGGAAAAATGAAACAAACTCACGAGTACAAGAGAGTGTGAAAATGACCCGAAAGAAAACCGAAGAGCAGCGGAGCAATTGAGCATGTGCGAGACATGAGAAGACAGACATTCGGTGTAGCTCCCAGTCAAATTGAGCAAATATCTGCAAAAGAAAAGCGAAGCAACCAGGATGCAGCTAGATTGCCGTAGTCTGACTGAGAGATGGCTAACAAACAGTGTGGTACTGTTGTTGTTGATGCTGATGATGAAGCTGGTGATGAAGTTTTGAGAAAACAAGGAAAGGGGAAAGAATGTTGTTCTGGCCTTCCCTCCGCATTGATCCATTGGAAAATTCGTGTTACGTAGGGTAGAAAGCATGAAATGGCACAAAGGGATATGAAAAAGTGCCGTCACTTCGTGCGGAGTTCGATTTTGTAGCCCCTTGCATAGTTAATGGATTTTTAAAAAAAATTTTTTTTTGACTGCAATTCTACTGCTAATTTATTGCTCAAGAAATTTTGTATGATATTTTGTATTCGTAATAAGGCCGTTGCAAATTATATTTTCATTTCATTTCACCCCCTTCCTCCCTATTTCAAAAATCATGAGAATTGGAAGGAAAAAAAATTCAAACCGTTTTGTTAATGTTTTTCGACAGCGTACAGTGCCTCCACAATTATGGGTCAGCTACAATTTACGCAAATACGTCTATTCTCACGAAAATGAACAATTTTCATTGGCAGTGTTTTTTTTATAACACAATTGTAACCATACGATTGAAATGATTTAATGTTGAAAATGTTACTAAAACAATAGTTCTGCTCGATGCGATAAGTGAAGTGACCCATAATTGTAGTAATGTTACGTTTAGCGGTGCACAATTGTGGGTCAGTCCATATTTTAGCTGTTTTTATTACCTTTGCATGAAAATACATCACGACCTAATAAAATAACTTATTATAAAGATTTTACAACAATAAAATAACTTTTGTGATGAATTTTGATGGTTTTATAAACTAAAATGATCTTGAAGGCCCAAAGTGACCCATAATTGTGTCTTCATTTTTTAACATTTAGGCAACACGTTGACTGACCCATAATTGTAGAGGGACTGTATATGCTAAATCTAGCAACAAACAAGTTCAGTGACAGCGATAGTTTCGTCAAAAGGCAAGCAAAATGAATGATAAAAATAATAAAGGGTAATTTTTCAACATTTATTTGAGTGCAAGTTACAAACGTCGTAACTTGTATGCAAACTTTTATCAAAGATATTCATTCATGATATATTGTGTTACATCGTTATATGATGTACTATCACCTTTCCGTTGGGTTCAAGGTAGAATTCTAGTTCACGACGACATTTCAAAAGTAAGACAGAAAAATACTACCGCAGTAATCCGCTACCCTAAACCAATGAAATTTGAATAGAAAAGATGATTGATTGCAATTTTGACATCAGCTCAAATTTGTGAAAGAAGCAGCTAGTATACAGTAGATAGTCGGCATAGAAGAGCTAGATAGCTTCAATCGGTGTGAAAGATTAGGTGAAATATAATACGCGATACACCCCACTGCATTGATCCTGGAGGACATTCATCTTTTGGTGGTATTTTTGCCTAAATGTTATTCTTATTTCCGATACAGTAATCTATCAACATGAAGCCAGTAAAATCACATAGTATACAGGTTCTAATAATATTTTGTTTAAATTCTCAATTTACAAATTACAACACAATCGGTATGCGGTATGTTTTAGCTTTTTTCATCGACCCCTACTAAATGTTCCGTAAATTCAGGACTCTGTACGGTCCCTCTCTAGTATTATTTTATCATTCTATATACAGCAGCGGCAAAGCAGCGGAACGGGGCGTCGGTTTCGTAGTGCTGGGAAATCATAAAACAAGAGCCATCCGATGGAGGCCCGTAGATGACCGTATATGCGTGTTGAGGATTAAGGGCAAATTCTTCAACTACAGTTTAATCAACACTTACGCACCGGCAAACGACAAATCCGATGAAGTCAAAGATGAGTTCTATGACAAGCTTGAGCGAATCTATGACGAGTGCCCAAAACACGACGTAAAAGTCGTCATCGGAGACACAAACGCACAGGTTGGGAGGGAGGAATTCTTCCGTCCGGTAATTGGAAGGCATAGCCTCCACTCGTCAACCAATTAAAACGGCCTGAGGCTGATAAACTTTGCCGTGGCCAGAGTAATGGCCATATGTAGCTCCTATTTTCCACGTTTGATATTCGGAAGCACACCTGGAGGCATCCAAATGGAGAAGCCTGCTCCCAGATCAATCACGAACTGATTGACGGTCGGCACTTTTCGTATGTTACTGATGTTAGGTCTTTTCGGGGACCAAACATTGACTCTGACCATTATCTTGTCGTTTGTAAGATCCGCGCACGTTTGTCGAACGTGCTGAAATCTCGCACAGAGAGGACGACGCTTTTCAACATTCAGCGGTTGAAAGCTGATGGCGTGGCAGCAGAATACGCCAGAGAGCTGGATCAACGGATCGCAGAACAGCAGGAGGAAGGAGTGGAAGATATGAATGGGCTGTGGAGCAGCATCCACGGCGCCATCGAAACGACTGCGAGAGAGGTGGTAGGTACGACTCGTGGAAGACAGCCTAATGGCTGGTTCGATGCCGAGTGCCAGAGAGCAACAGATGAGAAGAATCGTGCCAGGAGCCGCATGCTCACTGCAGCTACGCGTCAGAACAGAGAGAGATACAGAGTGGCAAGAGCTGCCGAAAATAGAACCCACCTTCGAAAGAAGCGCGAGTACGAGGAGCAGGTGCTCGCCAGCGCAGAGGACAGCTATGCTCAAAACGACGTGCGGAGATTCTATAGAACTGTCAACATTCAGAAGCAGGCATTTCCTGTGCCGGTCATGTGTAATGACAAGGACAGCAACCTGCTTACTGATAAACCGACGGTTGCAGCCAGGTGGAAGAAGCATTTTCAGGCGCTATTGAACGGTGAGGAGCCGGATGAGCGGAGCAGGAACAGGATTACGATTATGAGTGACGAAGTGGAGCCACCAACACAGGAGGAGGTGAAAAAAGCGATTAGTGAGCTGAAAAATGGCAAGGCCGCTGGAAAGGACGGTATCCCGGCCGAACTTCTAAAAGCGGGAAGCGAGCGGCTGCACTATGCGCCCCACCAGATAATACTAAGGATCTGGGCGGATGAACAAATGCCGAACGACTGGTTGGAAACTAATTAACCTGAGTCGTATGACGCTGGAGGGATCAAAATTGTGCGTGCGGATAGCTGGCGAAACATCAGCCGCATTCGTAACGTTGGATGGACTGAAGCAGGGGGATGCGCTCTCCAACTTACTGATTAATATCGCTCTTGAGGGTGCAGTACGAAGAGCAAACGTGGAAAGAAACGGTACGATCATCACGAAATCTCACATGCTTCTTGGCTTTGCGGACGACATCGATATCATCGGTATCAACCGTAAGGCCGTGGAGGAGGCCTTCGTACCTTTTAAGAGGGGAGCAGCGAGATTGGGACTTGCCATTAACTCTGCCAAAACGAAGTACATGGTAGCTGGCAGAGAGCGTGGGAGTCCCCGTGGCGTTGGTGCTGAGGTGGAGATAGATGGGGAATGATTTGAAGTGGTTGGCGAATTCGTTTATCTTGCTACACTTGTGACATGTGACAACGATATGAGCCGTGAAGTGAAATGACGAGTTGCAGCTGCGAACAGGGCCTTCTACGGACTACGTAACCAGCTAAGGTCCCGTAGTTTGCAAACTCGCACAAAACTAGCGCTGTATAGGACGCTGATACTCCCGGTGGCCCTTTACGGACATGAAGCATGGACGCTGAAGGAAGCTGATCGACGAGTGCTCGGAGTTTTTGAGCGTAAAGTTCTGCGATCGGTACTGGGCGGTAAACTATAAGATGGAGAGTGGCGCAGACGCATGAACCACGAGTTGTACCAATTATACAAACATGCTGATATAGTGAAGGTAATACAGCGAGGCAGGCTTCAGTGGGCTGGACATGTAGCCAGAATGCCTGACGAGAGAGCCGCCAAAACTATCTTCAGAAGAGAACCAGGAAGAGGTCATCGACTCCGTGGTAGGCCTCGCACGCTGTGGATGTGCGCGGTGGAAGAAGATGCACGATCTGGTGGTGTACGAGGAGACTGGAGAATGGTTGCCCAAGACAAAAGAAGCTGGACATCTCTAACTCGTTCGGCCCTAGACCGGTGAACGGTCCGTTAGCCAACAAAGTAAGTAAGTATAGTTACTGGTACCATGGAGCCGTGCAAACCAGCAAAAAGATCCACTAGAGCCGTGCGCCGTCCCCTCCAAGACTTTTTCATACGCCGCCGTCATCACGAATTTCAAATTGTCGCGCAACCGAGTTAATTTTATTTTACACGCTGATAATGATAATGAATCCTGGACAGTGATGTCATGTAGAAAACCTCATGTAGTTTCCGACGAGTTTTCTACTTAGAATACCTCTGGTAGAATACCTAACCAAAAACGAGTACTCTACGAAAACCTACAAAGAGATTTTTGTGGTGAATTACATGAAGAATGAAGGAGATTTAAGTTAAAAAATATTAATTATTTTTAGTTGTGATGATTATTTTGTGTGAATTGAGAACGAATTTGACAGTTGAAATCCTTGCTATTAATCTCCATCGATTGAATTTGTTTTTGATGTGTTTCATAAGTTTTCGGATAAGAAATACCTCCCGTTTGCAAAATATTCGAGGGCTTTCTAGCCAGTCCAAACAACAAATCCAGGTATCTTCGAAACTTTATATAAATTTGTAAATTAAATTAAGTAACAATTCAGGACCCAAAAAATGAGTAGTTATTTAACGCAAAACTGAGTGATACTGTACCCAAGAAGTGAGTAACAATCATTTAAAACGCCTTGTTTCTCAATTATGTGTGTAAAGAATTCTTCCTGCAACCGATTAAAATTGCATGGAATTTTTGGTGGGCTTTTTATATATGCCAGAATAACCATGCACCGTTGAGATGTTGGGTTCGCTTTAAATATTGTGCATTTAAATAAAGTTATCAAAACGTCGCAGATAAACTGTCAGTCAGGCTCATTTCCGACGTTTATTCTAGGTGTTCTCGCAACACTGCAATCATCTCAGTCGCCGCTGCGCTGTCAGTCCGGTTTACAAAAACAAATACATTGCAATCATTCTCGCAGTCCATGTCGTGTGAACACGCAGTTGTTCTATGTGTTTGTAAAATCAAAAGAAAGTTCGGAAGTCGGAAGTCCGTCTTCCGAACTCCAATTTAGTGCTGGCGCTACAGTATATGAGATTTGACAGCGATAGCATAGTTCAGTAGAAATCAGGCCTTAGATGCCTTGTTGTTACACTGATTTTTTATGTGACGTATATTATGCGATTATGCTTTCATTGTGTTCATTCAATATGCTGTTGAACCGTGAACTACGATTGAAATTGTTGAGTAAAGACTTTGTTTACTTTTTTTAGTTTCTTCATCATTGCTTGTTTCGCCATAATCACAAAGTAGTCCGGAAAAACACTTTCTTGCTTCTTCGTGACTTTTTTTTTGTTATGTTAATTATCCCGTTATTTAAATACACCTAATCAGCGCAGCGAATGGCATTTTATGACTCATACTGTGAATTTTCGAATGTTTGAGAGTTTTCTACTTGCAAGAGGTTTTCGATTGCAGAAAACGTAGAATACAGTTTTCTACGTAGATTACTTACGAGTCCCGTGATCCTGGATATTATCTTTCACTACACTGTATACTAACTCATACACCAGAAGGGTCTAATGAGACCCTAATAACAATCAACGTATCGGCGCCACCAAGTTTACGTTCATGGCGCGTAAGGTATCTTCCTCAGAAATCCAGATTTAGTCTTTGATTCGATTATATACATAAAACAAATTGAATCTGGCGTCAAAAGTGTTGTCAATATAGCAGTTATTATATTAGAAACATTTTTGATAAAAGCAAAGCCTTGGTGCTACATTCCGATTCGGAACTTGACCTTCTGTTTACTATACACAGACTTCGCAGCCAACCGTTAAGTGTACAGGACAATTGCGGGGCTAGCGCTACGATCCTACTGACACTAAAAGTCTCTCCCGCGCCAGGACTCGAACCTATGACGACTGGCTTGTTAGGCCAGCATCGTACCTCGGGACCAGCTGGGGAGGCACTTTGACATTTTTGATGGCGTTTGTTATAATGACGCGGAAAAAGTAAAATATGAATGTGATTATTTAAAACTACTTGAAGCTGTTTGTGATATTGATGATGTCTGTATGTAATCGTTTTCTGGCCTTTAGGCATCATTCCGATTCCCAAAATACAAAACCTTTCTAAAGACTTTCACACAGCATATCAAGTTCAGAATTAGTGTAGTTGACAAAAATTACGTACATAAGAAAAACATTTATCGAATTCAAATAAAGAAAAAAAAGACGAGATTGAAGGGGGATATTTAATACCAAAGGATATCACACAAAGTCGCACCATTTTTATATGAGCAAAACTAAAATATCTCAAGACACTTGTCGAAATAATGGCTCGTACACTTCGAAATGTTTCAAACCATCACTCAAGTATGCCATCAAGTTGAAACGTTCTACTCACGACTAACAAACTAGAAACTAACAGTTCGATGATGGCAAAAAATTGTCGTTTTTCTTTATTAGCCACCGTTCTGCAATTCTCGAACTGCATCCTTCGAGAAACGAATTCCTTCACTACAGTCGAGCAATCGATCGAAAGGATAATCGTTTCCTTTACTTTTTGATTTCCATTTGTTTGGGAGCAGGCGCTTGCCAGCTTCAACTGATACCATTGCATTATTCGTAGTAGCATCGCAACCGGAAATGAAACAATATAAGCACCCAAAATTTATGTGAGAAGAATAGAGCTAAATAAAATCGTCTCATTGGAAGGGATTGATCACCGTCATGATCATCGTTATACTCATTATCGATTCCATAGTTGATGATGGAAAAACGATAAAAGCAGATAGGACCTTTTGAAATGTTTATCTAGATATGAAAACCTACTGTAACATATGCTCGCCGTACTCTGATATGAGTGAATTGGGACAAATGGAACCTAAAGAAGTTTATAGTACTTTAGCTTAGTTTCAAGGAAAAGTATTGACATCATGATTCCACTTACCCCTTTTTAACCTATACGTTCTTGAAGTTATCGAAAAAATAAGCTAAAATATGATATAACTTTGTAAGGAAAAGTCCTGGAGATATATGACCTTTGGCAAAAATGTGTATTTTGTTTGCCCTAACAATTCCTCCGAACAATAGTTTCGTGTAAAATGCAACTAACAATAGTTAAGTACAAAAAACTAACTTTTAAGTAAATTCCATGTAATGTACTTTATAACTTTGTACCGAAAGAATATAGGATTTTCATTTGATCAACAAAGTTTCATATTTTTGAATCTTCTACAACTTTGCTGAACCAACTATTCTTCTATCTCTTAACACAAAAAAATTAATTTTTTATTTTTAGTATAGTAAACTTTTCATATTTTTTGATAATTTGCCATGATGCGGGTCATTCATACAAACAATTGTTCCGAAGACACTTTCAAGCTAAAATGAAGGTAAAAGGCGCTATGGAATTAAGTTCCACTTTTTGCCTTATTGGACCACTGTGCAGTGTACCGATCGGTGTCAATCAGATTTTCATCAAAAGTTACCTCTGAAACATGTTGTAGATGTTATCTGCGCGTAGAAAATTGACCTATATTTGTTTGCTTGATCCTGCTGAGTGTATGAACTCGATAAGACAGAATACTTCTGATGATAATCCTACTGACGCAGGTACACTGGAAGTGTTGGCAGAAATAATGATTTTCTGCAAATCGGCATACTCAGCTACGAACAGTAATAGCTTTTTTAGGGACATTTTAGCTCTTCAGTGTCTTCAGCAAAGTTGATGAGCATATAAATTACTAAACTTTAACGTAATGTAGTACATTATTCAAGCATTACTGAGGTCTAGGTCTATATAACGTTTTATGTTATTAACTAGTTGAACGTACTAGATATTGCTCCGGATAAAAGATTTGAAAAATTGGAAACATTCCTTACATTATTTTGCTCGTTTAGCACAACCCACCTCTTAAATATTACATTACATTTCACATTTTAAAAGTTTAATTATAATTTTAAATAATCAAAGTCTTACAACCCTAATATGCTTAGAACGCAAAGAGCGATTGGGTGATACTTAGTCATGTCGAGCTATGTGCAAGAGACCTCCATCTGCGTCCAAACATCATTCCGGCTCCGAAAGTTCTCGTACTACATACGTAGTTTTTGACAAGTCCACATGGTTCCAACCGAAAATCGCTCTTTTGAAGTTTAAATAGGCATTCGAGGTCGATTTCCTATCTCTAAGAGTCGGGAATACCCATATTGGAAAAAATGGTTCATTTTAGGTTGATTTTAAGAACCCAGGAGTTGCCAGCTCGAAATTAAAAGTGGCATCTAGTGTTAATTTCCAGTCCCTGGTAATTAGCAATCTAGTCCGCTTGCCAAAAATTAGTATTTTATTCAAAAACAACCTAAATTAATCCACCTAGCGGTCAGACTCAGCCTTTCTCATTCAAACTTATTATTTATAAAAATAGATGTACATGAATGCTTAAATCCAATAAAGGTATATTCACTCTTTGGGTTCTAAAATATTGATGTTGTAATTGAAGTATAAAATATGAAATTTGACGTAATGTTAGTGCTTAAAAAATAGCCAAATAAAAGAAATGACCCTTAATTTCTAACAATTTAATCACGAGCGACACCGGGAACGTTCAAATAGTACGATACCACATTTAAATCATGTTGAGGCCATATATATTGAGCAAAGCAGGTAAAGTGTTGAATAGTCTTTGAATTTCTTTTCTTTCCAAAACTTTTGAACAGCATATCAAATTGTTCTAAAGTTTGTTGTTTGTAAGCTTGAGAGATGACTCGTTCGTATGACACTAGTTATGTTCAAATAAGTTGTGTAATACATGAGATAATAGACTATCGTTGTTTTACAAATTAAAACATAACGGTTACTTAAGTTTGATTACAATCAAATGAAAAGGGAACATATAGGGCAGCCAAACTTTGAAACCACGTGTTCAATCATAATTCATCAGTTAACCCTTAACTAGCTCGTTCATCTGATATCAATATTGTTCAAATCGGTTGTGTAGTTTCTTAGATAATGAAGTTTCGTGATTTTCACATTTCGATACATTACAGACGAAGTTACAGTCCGATTACAGCGTTATGAGGTAGCTAGACCTTTCATTTGATACTAATTTTGTGGAAATCGGTTCAACCATCTCTTAGAAAAGTGAGTGAGTCCAAGTAGTCTTCGGAATATGTTTCTTTTCATAGCTGGATTTCACATTTTTAAACATAACAGGCAAAGTAATAATCCGTTTACAAAAAAATCAATAGGGTCTTATGGGGCAACAAGACCTTCCATATGACACTGATTTTATGAAAATCGGACCGCCATCTCTGAGAAACATGAGTGAGATTAAATAGTCTCCAGAACACGTTTCTTCCCATAACTTCTAAACCACATGTTCAATCTTCATAAAATTCAAAAGTTAAGGGTTTTTTAGGTAGCCCGTTCATTTGAAATTAGTTTTGTTCAAATCGGTTGTGTAGTTTCTTAGATATTGATGTTTCGTGATTTTTACATTTTGATACATAACTCTATAACTATACCTTTAGTTTTTGTAATGATTGCTGTACCTTTCTAGGAGAAAGGCAAAAAGTGAAATGATAGAAATGACTTTTAATTTCAACTTCAATCCCGAGCAAGGCCAATGTTTATTGAAATAGTACAATATCAAATTTAAATGATGTTGAGGCCACATATTTTGATCGCGGCTATAGTTTTAAACAGTCTGCGGGTTACGTTTCTCTCTATAACTTTCAAACCACATGTTAAAACACTATGAAATTCATTGTTTAAGGGTTTAAAAGCCCATTAATTTGAATTCAACTATGTTCATAGCTTCTGAGATATAAGAGCGACTTTCACATTCTGACACAGCGCCAAAACTGAAAGTTTGATTACAATGAAATTCAATAGCAACCTAAGCGGCAAATAGACCCTTCATTTGCCACCAAGATAGAAAGAATCGGTCAGACCATCTCTGGGAAAAGTGAGTGCGAAAAATAAGTGCACATACACACGTGCACATTCACACACAAACATATACACCTATACGTGCATACATGCAGAAAATGCTCGATTCGTCGAACTGAGTCGAGTGGTATATGACATTCGGCCATTTGGATCACTTTTCTACCTTTTAATTAGCCAGTGATCGTTAGGAGAAAGTCAATATGTTTACTTTTATTATGTGATTTCACATTTTTATGAACAACGGACAAATTTACAATCCGATTACAATGAAATTCAATAGCAACCTATGGGGCAACTAGACCTTTCATTTGACACTAATTTTGTGAAAGAAGAGTGAGTTTAAACAACCTCAGGATAACTTTTCTTTACATAACTTTTGAAATATGTTCAATCATAACGAAATTTAAAAGTTAGAGGTTTTGGACAAAGCCCGATCATTTGAAACCAGTTATTGAAATCGGTAATGTGGTTTCTGAGATATTGATGTTTCATGATTTTTACATTTTGATACATAACCTCTAAACTAAAAAACCGATTACAATGAAATTCAATAGCAACCTATGGCGCAACTAGACCTTTCATTTGCAATTAATTTTATGAAAATCGGTCCAGCCATCTCTGAGAAAAGTAAGTGAGAAAAAAAAGTTGCTCATACACACACACACACATACACACATACATACATACATACAGAAAATAAATGCTCAGTTCGTCGAAAGGGGTCGAGTGGTATATGACATTCGGCCATTGGGACCGCTTTTATACCTTTAGTTTTACCAGTGATTGCTATACCTTTCTAGGAGAAAGGCAAAACGTAGTTTTTTTTTTAAAAAAAACGTAGTTTTTTTTAATAAATGAAGGCTCGGAGTGGATGAGTTCATGTTTTTATTCGTCGTCAATTTTTTGACACATCTTCGATCGTATGATCGGCAATGGAATATGTAAAAGTACGGAGATTGTTTGAAACTCAGGTTTAAAAACATTGTTCGGCAGATTTTTTCAAGATGTTTTGAATGTATTAGGCCGAAAATGGCTTCATTGCAGAATACCGTTTCAAATGATATTTTCTCATTGACCGAGATCTACGTCACAACCCAAAATCATCTTTTTTATATTAATACTGACAAATGCCTTTTTCTCCTCATTTGTATATATCTTATTGCTAACGATCAACGTGAACAGTCCCTCAATTTTTCGGTTCGCTATATGCTTTCTTGAGTAACCTTCCAGTTGCCTCGAGACTAACTAGATTTGAGTCTCGGCTCGGGAGAGACTGTTAGTAGAATCGTTGCTTAATATGATTCGGGTAGAAATGCTTTAAGAAACTATTTTTGCTAACGTCTTTTGTCATAATCGATTCTTTTTTTTATCAGAACATAGCATAACATAATCCAAATAAAACTATTATAGCATTCGTCTTATTTCTCGGCCGACTCACTCTCTCACCTAATAAGCTCCCTCCTAAAATGAAAATGTTTTCTTTTATTTTGATTAGAAGCTTCTCTTGAAAGATTTCAATAAGGTGTCTATTTGCATCCAACATTCTTTTTCATAATCAATTCTCTTTATTATAATCACAATATAGCATATCATAAACCAAATTAAACTATCATAGCATTCGAAGGCCTTGGTAAATTTGACGGGCTACAATTTTTTGTTACATGAGGGCGAATTCTCAAATCTTCTAAAAATCGGAACCAAGACATAAAACCAATTAGATGTGCAGGTCGATATGAGACTGAAAAATACTGTCTCGTATTACAAAATTTGTATCTAGAATTTTTAAGGGGCCGCGGAGCTCTTTATACTTAGCTACAGGGAGCAGCAAGTTTCTCAATTTTCGTCATTCTCGCTCCTGCGCTCACGAAGCTGGTTTTCTAGGGCAATGACAACGACTAGCTTCGTAAATGCAGAAGCGAGAATGTCGGAACTTGAAATAGTTGGATACTTGTATGTGCTTCATATGCATCATCTCTCGGAAGATATTTAAGAACTGCTGCTGGTGTTTCTGCCTTAGAAATTAACGCGCGCTGCATGACTGTACTGCTTTTATGCATGAAAAGAATCTCTAAACTAGGTTTCCTTACCAACATTTCAATTGAAATTTAGAATTCGCGACTAGCGTTTTGAAGGCCAAAATTTTAGCGCTGCTGACAGTTCGCCAACCAGCTCAAAAATTAACGAAATCGCTAAACCACTAACTGCACATTAGCGTCGCTAATTTGCG